>NC_060271.1:99888392-100021558 GCF_021613505.1 Equus quagga
AGGAGGGGGACTCAAATTCTTCATTTAAATTATTTAACAGTTCTCAGATGCCACTCTGAAATGCAGTACTGCCCCCTGCTGGCTCCCCTGCGGTATAGCTCATCAAAAACCAGGAGGGCTCTCGGGTCCTTTTCCCACGGCTGGGAAAAACTGAGGCGTCGATTCTCAGCGCGAGGTGGGAGACAAAGCTGACACGGGATGATTTTCCAACCGCCACGCTCCCTCAGAAAACACCGCTTACTGTCTTTGGCTTTGGATTTAAACAGGTATATCTAGCTTCCCCAGCCGGTGCTTAGTGAATTAGGTCACCTTAGCATAAATGTTCAAAGAACAATGGCTCCGAGCCCCACCCACCTGCTTGCAGGACCTTGGCCCCCTCCCAAAGCCTCGCTCTGGGCCTCTGCAGCGCTCTCGGGGTGGAGGCTCCCAGCCTGTGGGCGCCGCGGAGAGTCCGCCACCTCTTCTCGCTGGCTGCTGGCCCTGCAACGCAGCGCGCCAAAAACCCCTTTGAGGGAAAGTTCTGCTGCGCTGCTGGCTGGCCCGGGCGCTGCTGATTCTCGACGAGAACACACATGCCGGTGCTGCCGGGGACTGTTTCTGGGCAGACATAGGAAAAAGGGCCCAGCAGAGATTTAAGATTTATTCAGATACGCTTGTGTGACCAAATAACTCAAGGTCAATGGTCTCAGTTGCCTAGTGCTGTGTTTGGGTATTGAACCAAGCTCACATGCTTAGGGCCTTTTTTCCATTCTTGTGAAACTGGATCTCCACAAAGGGGGATTGTGAAATCAAAGTGAGAACTTTACTGGCATCTTCTCTCTATTCCTTTATCACGTTTAACTCAAAATCTGTTTTCATTTTCTTCAGAGGCCTTCAAAACCTTCCAGAGTGAAGTGTGGGTGCATATTCATCAAGTACCTTAGGATAAGAAATGGAGCCTAAAAGAGATGTTCTCAACACTACTCACCAGTAACCAGTGGTGTTAAGTGTTAGGGTTAAACTTCACCTTAGGGAGAAAAAAAGAACATGTTGGGGAACCTTTCTCAAAGCATTCTGGGAAACATGAAGCACGGCTCTGACTTCAGAGGCTGGTAAATGTAAGCATGTTCCAGTTTTAAAAAATAAACAAAATGCACGTTATTACTTCTGACACAAACCAACCAGACCCCCAAGACCCTGAGGGGCTTTTTAGCATCTGGAAGAGGCCGATGAGACGACAGAGGTCTGAATCTTAGGATGCTCGACTATTCTCCTTAGGCCTTCTCCAATGTGCTCATTCCTGCAGCCAGGAGCTTCCCGCCTCCATAATGCCCGACTGAGGACCCATCTCTACTTTGACAGGATCAACTGGGAGCAAGAAAATTTGCCGAGGACTAAACCGTAAGATGTGTACACTGAAAGTTGTAGCCATGGGTGTGCAACCAATGTGGTTGCACGGGGCCGCACACTCAGAAGGGCTCCACGCTTGAAGGGTCCCGCACTTGGGGGTTAATGCTCTGTGGCCACTGTCTTGATACTTTTACCTTTAATCATTTTGAGAATTATTCAAGAAGATAGTTTTAAGAATAATTTCACCATTCTTAATAAGATTGTCTTTGAATTTATGTTTCATGAGTGAAGGCCGGTGGCCCAGTGAAGCATGCACCGGGGCTTGGAACCTCACTCATGCCTGGTCTGCCTCTCCCTGCCTCCCTACCTCCCCAGGCTGGGTTCTCAGCGTCTGTTCCCTGCTCCCTGGCTGGGGAGGCCCCGCCTGGCTTCCCCCTCCCTGCCCTTGCCCCACACTGCTGTCCGCCTCCGCCCCTGGTAGGGGCCTGGATATGGGCACAGGGAGGATTACAGTTGAGCATGACACGCGTGCCCTGCAGCACCTCTGGGAGAGGCATGTGGCAGCCATCCCTGCCCTGGGCCGGCAGTGCCACAGTGCATTTGGCGGGTAGCCACAGAGGTGAGACTGTCACCTTCCTTCTATCCAAGTACTGAGCATGACCTGGCACAGAGGTTTAATCCTGGGGGGCTCTCCCATCCCACCTTGGGATCTGCCCAGAGCGTGGCACGCCAGTCTGGCGGCTGGCCAGAGGAGACGTCCCGGCGCTGGTGGCTGTGTGTGAATATGCAGTCAGAGAGCCTGCGAGGGTCTGCGCTCATCTTACAAATATCCCTGCGCCTGAGGAAGCATAAGATTAAGTAACAAGCAGACGCCATGAGTGGGTGAGAGAGACCATGAAAGAAGGGAGGGCCAGCCCCATGGCCCAGCTGGTGGTAGGTTCGCACTTTCCGCTTTCATGGCCTGGGGTTCGCTGGTTCGGATCCAGATGCTGTGGCAGGCGTCCCACATATAAAGTAGAGGAAAATGAGCACGGATGTTAGCTCAGGGCCAGTCTTCCTCAGCAAAAAGAAGAGGATTGACAGCAGATATTAGCTCAGGGCTAATCTTCCTCAAAAGAAAGGGAAAAGTTTCATATTTTAGTGCCTTTAGTGGCACTTTTCACCTGCTTTTTGAACAAGGGACCCTGTATTCTCATTTTGCGCCAGGACTCATAAATTAGGGAGCTCGCCCCGGCTGTAGCAGAGGGTAGGGACCATCTTTCTGGTCCTGTCTATGTGGCATCTTAAGTTACTGGACTTTATTAAAGATGATTTATCAAGTTTTCATGGGTACAGATGAACTTCCCTATGGGTGGGGGTCACACAGGTAGCCAGTGACAAGCTGAGAATAAATATTTGCTGAGTGAATTGATGGATAAACGAATGAATCTATAAAACAACAAACTAAGGAAAACCACAGGCATAAATGTGTGCTAGGCCCAAAATATGATCCTCCCAGGGTTATTTGCCTTAAAACAGGAGACAAAGGCTAAGCAGGAAAAATGTGTGGCATCGAGAGCCCTTGAGGGCTCTGGGGGGACGGCAGCTCCTGAGTGGCACCGTGGAGGCTGCTCTGGGCAGTCCAGTCCCTTCTGCTGGTCAGTCTTGCCCGTCTACTGCAACTCCCTCTCACTGAGTTAACGCTGATGAGTTAACGCTGATGTCTGGAAGACGTTCGTGCTATACGGCAGCAGGACCTTTGTAATGAGGAAAGACAGAAGCCTTGTTGCGGAATTTCTCCTCCTCAGAGAAAATACCTGCACATTATGAACCTTTGTTGACTTGTCTCTAAAAATCTCAAGCTGCAATACTCCCAAGTTGCTCAGGGCACAGAGAATGTCGCTGATATTTAATCAGAATGCCCTGCAGCGTGCCCTGTGTCCACACTCCCTGCCTGCAGTGCCTCTCCCACTGGTCTCCACCTTCTCCTTAAAGCCCTCTCTGCCTGCTCCAACGTCCTGAGTTTTCTCTTCTGAACTTGCACAGCATGGATTGCAACTCCATCTTTCCTGGGTGTGCTGCTATTTTAGCATTTGCTGTATGGTCTTTAGAGGCTCATTGCCTCCTTCAGACCAAGGAATGTGTTGTTCCCTTCTCTCAAATCGGCCTCAAGGCCAAACCCAGGCCAGAGCACCAAGTACTTTGATTCTGCTCCAGCCACTCAACCCTCCCACTGTTCCTCCATCACCCTGGACCTGCCCGCACCACAGGGCCTTTGCACTTGCTCTCTCTCTGCCTGGAAAGCCCTTCCCCCAACCATGGTCAGGACTTGATCCTTCCTCTCTTTCACGTCTTTGCTCAAATGTCACCTCATCAATGAACCCTTCCCTGACCACCCTGTTGAACATCCCAAACTTTCTCTTACTCCCTTCATCCCCTATCTTATTCCTCAACTTTATTTTCCTCCAAAGTACTATCACCACAGGCATTCTAAATAATAAACTTATTTATTTGTTTATTGTCTGTCTTTCCCCTCTGGAAAAAGGACATATATGGATGGTGACTTCATCTGTTTGTTCATTGAAATATTTTTACTATCCAGAACATTTCCTGGCACATAATAGATACTCAAACAACGTGTGTTGAATTAAGCAAAGAACACGTTCAACAGGTTCTTATTTATTTCAGCTGAAGTCCCACTGCATCGTCTGTGGCTCTTGAAAGCAGCTTCTCCTGTCAGGGTCAGAGAGAATAAGGGAGGAAGTTGGGGGATGAGGAATCATTTCTCGCTAATAATTAATTCAGCTTGCTCCTTATCTGAATTCCTGGATACTCATAAAACCCACGGTCAGTATAATCAACACACTTTCGTGCTCCAGGCCTGGGGAGCTCAGCTATTTAGGGCCTGGACTGGGGAAGCCAGAGTCACGTGTCCCCTCCTGGTGGGGGTCACGGAATTTGGCTCAGTTCCCCAGCCCAGCCAGGGCACAGGGGAGACAGAATGCGAAAGTGTGGGTCTGCGGAGAGAAGAGGGAGCCGTGCAAAGGCAGACTACAGCTCACCTGTTCCCTCCTAGAACCGTGTAACAGTCTCCCGCGGGAGCTGAGAAGGAATCAGGGAACCAGAAGGTTGTTCAGCTCATTGGCGATCACTTTGTCCTGCGAGGCGGTTCACACCTGGAGCACGGGTTCTGAGGGAGCCACAGGAGCAGGAGCTGTGTGCTTCGGAGGAGGTTGGAGCCCTTCTGTGGGGCCTTCAGGTGGGCGCAGCTTAGGGGTGGCATTCATTACGAGGAACCTGCAGGAAGAACATTCCAGGTGGGGAGAGCTGTCCAATCAGGGTGGCTCTCTGGACTCTTGTTGGGCTAGACTTGTCTCGTTTCCTCTTTCCTGGGGACACTGATGGCCTGACTGAGCCATTTGGACGCCAGGCCGGGGGTGCAGGCAGCACAGGGAGGAGGGCAGGACCTGGGGAACCACAGATGAAGGGAGCCAGGCCTGGATTAAAGCAACTCTGAAAGGCAAAACCCTCTGCATGCTTTCTAGGGCATTTAGGGGTTATAATAGAGAGTCTAACAAAAAAACTAAGGTGCCCGTTATTTATGTCATTCAAAGTACAAAAGAAATATGGAAACTCTTTGCTTACGAACTTCTGACTTCCACTTATGCAGATACCATGAGCCATATGCAAGAGCAGAAGCACAGTACCTCTGCCCATCTCTACCAATGGCAACTGTTGCTGATGCCCAGAGTATGGAGTTGGGGACTAGCTGGCATTTTCAGCTTGTTCTAGGCGCCCAGGACTATGTGTCTTCTCTTACGCTAAAACCTGGCTGGGCTGGCCTCAACCCAGGGACAGGCTCTGTCTTCTTTTATAGGAACGAAAGCCTTCGAGGCACGCGCACACTCCGGCTCCCTGCGCTCTTACAGTCACAAGGGAGGCAGATGCTGCCGTGTCTTCTTAGCAAATGACTGGGAGCACACTTCCCTGCATGAGTGGAAGGGATTGTCAGTCTGTGTCCCAAATAAGGAATATTGAAGTAGAAAAAGTTTCCCTGAAAAAAACAAACAAAACAAAAAACCCCTGCCTCTGCCGAACAGGTGCCTCTCCCAGGTTCTCGGCTTCCAAGTTCACTCCTGGCTTAGCTGTGGCAAACGCTGGCCAGGAACCTGGAAGCAATTCCTCATTTGCAAGTCAATGAGCAGAGTTTTAGATGAAAAAGAAAAGCACAGTTAAAGCCCCTCTTCTTCTTTCTGCTTATTAGGAACAGTTCTGTACGTTTCCCTTCTAAGAATTTTCCAGAAGTCAATGGCTTCTTGGCCCGAAAGGCAGATCTAAAAAGGCCTTTGAAGGGGGCCAGCCCCGTGGCCGAGTGATTAAGTTCACGCGCTCTGCTGTGGCGGCCCAGGGTTTCGCTGGTTCGAATCCTGGGTGCGGACATGGCGCCGCTCATCAAGCCATGCTGAGGCAGCGTCCCACATGCCACAACTAGAAAGACCCACAACTAAAAATACACAACTATGTACCAGGGGGCTATGGGGAGAAAAAGGAACAATAAAATCTTAAAAAAATAAAATAAAATAATAAAAAGGCCTTGAAGATGGAGAAGTGGAGGGTATAATGGCTTAAGACTCGGCACAGGCAGCTGTGACCTGGTGAACTGGGGCTGGGAGGAACAATAATCAAACAATCACGGCTAACGTTCGTTGAGTGCCTGTATGTGCCACGTGCTGTTCTGCGTGCCTCGCGTTTAATCTTCACTGTGAATGCACATGTGTCATAGACACAGAGACTCAAGCACAAGAGAACATGCCAACGTGTCCAAGATCATACACAGCTAGAAAGTGGCACAACTGGTAAGTAAGCCCTAACGGTCTGATTCCGGAATCTGCGCTTTCAAGGCCAGGGTGACAAACCCACCCCTAAGGACACAGGCTGTGGCCAGGAGTCCAAGAGGCAGGGCCGTAAGGGAAAACAGCAAGAGCACATCTGGGGGGTTGGCAGAGGGTTCACTCAGGAGGATTCAGGGTTTCACAGACCAGTAAGATTCCCCCAAATGAAGGTGCTATCTTTTTATTTTGTCAAATAAGAACATTTTAAAAATCGTCTAACATCATTTCATAAAACAAATAAAATAAATTTAATTTTAATGCAAAGAAGGACACCATCTCCGACTAAAGGCCAGTCCTTTAAGTTGAATCACTCTACCATTGTAAAAGCCCCACTCCATTGTCCTTATTCTCCTTGCCTCAGTGTGGGATGGTGAAAATGTCCTCACGAGTGGCACCCATCTCAGGACCCTCATCTGGGACCACTGCGGTGCCTCATTTGATCCTCATAAACCCTCTGCAAGGTAGGCAGAGAAAGTCTTGTTAACCTCCGCTCTATTAACAAAGCAACCAAAGCCCAGAGAAGTCAAGAAATTTGTTTAAGGACACACAGGATAAAAAATGGCAGGGCCAGGTTACAAACCCAGGTGTTTGGACTCCAGGTCCAGTGCTCTTTGCTTGGGCACCACAAGCCATTCTCCAGACGAACTGACTGGCCACCAGATTGATTCCTCTGTGAGGACCTGAATGTTCTAAAAGAGAGGAAGCATTTGTAAGCGTTGTTTCTGTTGATAGGGCTCAGAATGGCATAGTACAGCTGGCTGAGAGGCACTCCCTGGTTTCAGGACAAGATGAGAAGCCCCATAGGCGTAACGAAGGAGCATATTTTCTCTTCCATCACCAGGCCCAGCCTAGCACAGGGCTGGGCACACAGGCCTGGCAAGAAATCCTTTGCAGTTGAGAAGTGGGAGTGTGGTTTGAATGCCAGTTTTTACTTAACAGGATTTTACTGTGGAAATAGAGGATGAAGGCAGGAAATGGAAAAAACTCTCAGACACAATTTGATAGGATGCTACTGGAACAAGGGAAAAAAAGAATGGAGTCCAGAAAAGACTTGACGGAGGCACCCTGGGCATCGAGGGGTGGAGGCTTGTCCCTGGGGGTGGGTGGGTGGGTGGGTGGCAGGGATACAGGGGCACTGAATGTGGCTTCCCACTGTTCTTAGGATCAAGGCCTCACTTCTGATTATCGCCCCCAGTGCCTGATGGCCTGGCCGCTGCCTTCTGCTCCAGTGTCACCTCTACCACTCTCCGAGCTCCAAACATGCCCCATGGGATCCCACCTCAGTACAATCGAACAAACTGTCCCTGCTTCTGGGAATGTTCTTTTTTTTAACCAGCACTTATTAATGCCTGTGCATCCTTTGGGGACTTCCCTGACCCCTGTGTACCAGCTTGAGGGGTAGACAGCCCAGAGCCACATGGGCTCACCTTCAAAAGCAGCGAACAGTTAAATGTGTGCTGTGTGCACAGAGCCCAGAGGCAGCACCTCAACCGACAGAGTGTTCATGAGGCCCATGGGAGCAGCAGGGAGCACACATTACCTTGTCCTGTGTGGAGTCAGCACCCTGACCCTTTCCTTCTTAGCCTTGCTATAGTCTGTAGTTACGTGGATGGGTGATTGTCGGGTTAATGTCCTTTCCCTACTCCATAGTCAGCTTCCTGCAGGCAGGGCTTTGTTTTGGTGGCCGTCGTGCCTGCCCCCATGCATGGGACCAGGGGCCTGGAGGGTGCCCAGGGAGGGTTTGTTGAATGGCTTCCTTCCTTCTTTTTCTGGGGGCTGCCTGGCTGCGCCACTGGTATTTTGCTTTTAACTCCCAGTATTCTTGGGGACATGGAGGGCGGGGTTGGAGGTCACGGCTATCTGTAGAAAACTGTTCCCAGGCTATTTGCAGTTGTCTTTTCTTCCTAGCGCAAGGTTCAGAACCCACTGGGTTTGAGGTCCTCCAGTACCGGGGACGATGGAGCCTGTCACCTGCTGACCAGGGTGGGGCTTGGGTTTTCGTGAGAGGTGCGTGCCGGCTGGGTCTGAGTCGTGTCAGCTCTGACTGTGTAGGACGCCGGGACTCCTCTAACTTGTGGGATGTGGAGTAGGTAAGAGCAAGGCCGGGGCACCCAGCAGATCTGTCGTTATTCCCTGTTCAGCCACTGAGGGGCAGTGTTGCTCCACAAGGAAAGCAAAGGTGGCAGAGCCAGCACCGTTGAGAAACCAGGCACAAGTGATGATACTGGCTGGCATTCACGGAGTGCGAGCGATGTGCTAGGTACCCTGAATAATTCCATAATCACACAAGAGAGGAATGATGAAATCTATTTTACGGATGAGATAAAGAGGATCAGAGAGATTAAATGACGTTTTCAAGGTCTCATGGCTAGTAAATGGCCGAGCCAGTATTCAAACTCAAGTCTGCCTGAATCCCAGTGCCTTCCCCCTGCGCTCCCTCAGGGGTGACGGCAGACGTTTCCAAGCGTGTCCTCACAGCAGCCGCTTGCCAGGGCTGTGGCCCACAGCACAGCCTGCTCTCACTCAGCCGGCTCAGTTTAGCCAACTTTTGATTATCTGAATTAATACAGGGCCCACTGACTTGGGTCTAAAATTTAAAAGTGGGTTATTAAAATGATTTATTTGAGGGGGCCAGCCAGCAGCACAGTGGTTAAGTTCGCACGTTCCACTTCGGCAGCCCGGGGTTCGCCAATTCCCATCCTGGGTGCGGACCTCTGCACCGCTTGGCAAGCCATGCTGTGGCAGGCGTCCCACATATAAAGTAGAGGAAGATGGGCATGGATGTTAGCTCAGGGCCAGTCTTCCTCAGCAAAAAAAAAGGAGGATTGGCAGCAGATGTTAGCTCAGGGCTAATCTTCCTCAAAAAAAAAAAAAGATTTATTTGAATCCAGAGACCATTATTCTGTGTGTGCATGGGGGTGGGGGGTGGGGGGAGGAGAGAGACAACAGATTTGCCCTTCCAGAGCCTTCTCTTCTGGGCGCGTTCTGCAATCCCTCCTCCTTCGTCCCCACCAGCCCTCACACAGCTGCCAGAGAGCTTTCCTGTAGATTTGATCAGATGACTTTTGCTGCTACACTTCAGTGTCCTCCTGTAGCTTCCAGGAGAAAGTCCTACTCCTTAGCCAGCACCCGAGGTCCTTCATGAGCTGGGACCCACCTTACTAACTTAATCCCCCCCACCCCCCACAAACCTGCCCTCTCAGCTCCACCGCCCTGAACTACAGCACTTCAGTGCTCCTCAGAGCTGCAAGCTCCCCACACCAGAGTGGGGATAATGATGCTTCCCACCAGGTGGTGGTGAGGGTGCAGTAACACCTGTGAGGCTGCGGGCACAGCGCTGACCCACAGCAGGACATCATGAATGTTCCCTGCCTTGCCTTTCTCAGCCCTTGGAAACATGCAAGGACAACACAACCTGCAAAGGCAAATTTATGTGGTGTAATGCTCCATACAGTGCAATCCCGGTGTAAACATTTCCAGACACAGGCAAATGTCATCAGGGGTGGTATTTTGCTCAAGCTGACACTGAGGGAAATATTTCCTGTACTGTTTTTCTCCTGTGCCCGTGCTGAGCTCCAAGGTGACTCAAACACCATGTGGATGCTGAACTCCTTGAGGACACGGACAAGGTTGTGAACCTCTGGGTGTCCTCACAGGCCCAGCGCTGGGTCTTCAGTGGCATCTCCAAGAATGTTGGTTGGTCAAATTAATTATTGACTGGGTACCTGAGAAGCCATAGGGACGGGCAGATCATTTCAGGGTATCATCATCTGAAACAGAAACGGTATTGTTTTAGGAGCTTATTGAAACCCAGGAGAAATCCAGTACTTTCTTCTTCTTGTTGCAGAAGCTGGCTGTTTAAAACCTCAGGGCATTAGATCAAGAAAGCCATGAGGCTGATCAATGAGCAGCTTGATGTGAGCCCTCTGGGCTGGTTGGGCTGACCATGCTCAGACGGGGAACTCGGCAGGACCCGCTCCCCAGGTTTTGAGCACCCAAGCCCTGGCCCACCCTCTCCTCCTGTTTCTCAGTTTAGTCTTCTTACTCTGAGGTTCAGAGAGGCAAAGCCTATGGGGTGTCTCCTGAGGTTCCAGAAACTCTCCAAAACAGACCGACCAGAATCACGGAACTCAGCGCCTTCCAGGAAGGGTTCCACCAGATCAGACGAGAAGTGGGGATTCTGTTTTCAGCCCAGACTCCAGCCCAGTCTCAGTCCCACCCCTCAGGGTTCCAGCTTCCCCCCATCCAATGTCACATGGAGCCTCCCTCCTCTGAGTTTGCATGGTGTCACTTGTCCGATCAATACGCATTTGCCTATTCCTGTTTCATGACTTAGGTGCCTTTGATATTGGTGGGTCTGCCCACACGCATTCTCATAATCTCAAGTCATCATACGCCCTTTGAACATTGTAAACATGTTGTATACAGATTATTCCTGCCTTTAGTCATCTCAGTACCTGTTATATGAAACGATCTGGTGACCTTGTATACTTCCTTTAGAACCACAGGAAAAACTGATTGCTATTATTCCCCTGAGAGATGGGGACTTTAAGGGACTTGTCCAAGGTCACCCTGCAAGATAGTGATGGGCAGGACCTCTGGCCCTTGTGTCAGCAGCTCTACCAGCGAGAGTTCTGTCCGTGCTCTGTAGTAGCCCCCACAGGGCTACATGCAAATATGTTGCTGCTGCAGCTGGTATAGCGGAAGCAGCTGCAGAGGCCGGCACACATGGGCAGGGGGTATGGCCAGGGGCGGCCAGCCAGGCAGGGAACTCTGGAGGGGGAGGCTGTTGAAGAATTGAGATTTCTGGGCCCTGGAAAGAGCTCCCCAGCTCCCAGATATCCTCTCTGCTGTCTAAAAGTTCCTTACACAGGAATGAACCTTGCAGTCCTGGTTGGGAGACCTGGGTGCAAATCCCAGCTTTGCTCCTATTGGCTGTGTGAACTTGGGCAGTGCACCTAGCCTCTCTGAGACTTTGTTTAATCATTTGTTAGATGGAGATGGAAATCATATCTATTTTATAGGGTTGTGAGGATAAAATTTTAAAATGCACATAATGGGCTTAGCACATTGCCTAGCTTATACCGCTCAACAAGTGGTTGATATTGTAAATGTGCAGATGGTGGGGTTGTTGTATTTTTTATGTTTTCTTTTTGCTTCTCTGGGTTTTTAGCAAATTAACATGCACTGCTTTTGAAGTACGGAAGATGATTTTTAACAATAAAAAGTGTTAGTAGCCAGACATATAGGAAAAGGAAGATATGATTTGAATTTATGCTAGGGCTTAAATAAATGAAAGCTGAACCTTTCCAGAGAGAAGGATGATAGAATCTGCTTTTATTGAGCACATACTATATGCCTGATACTCTGTGTGGTGGTTAAGTTCACATGGTCCGCTTTGGCAGCCCAGGTTTCACAGGTTCAGATCCTGGGTGTGGACTTAGCACCACTCGTCAAGCCACACTGTGGCAGTATCCCACATAAAATAGAGGAAGATTGGCACAGATGTTAGCTCAGCAACAATCTTCCTCAAGCAAAAAGAGGAAGACTGGGGGGCGGCCCCGTGGCTGAGTGATTAAGTTCACATGCTCTGCTTCAGTGACCCGGGGTTCACTGGTTCGGATCCTGGGAGTGGATCTACACACGGCTCATCAAGCCATGCTGTGGAGGCATCATACAAAATAGAGGAAGATTGGTACAGGTGTTAGCTCAGGGACAATGTTCCTCACACACATACACACACACACAAGTTAAATGAGTATAAAGGAGGGGAGATAAAAGCAGCGTGGGAATGGAAATATCCCAGAGCAAAGTTGCCCAGTTTCACAAATGTTCCGCTGGGTTCCGCCCCATCGCAGGAAGGTTAGCATCTGCAGCTGCAGTGATTCGTTTAATTGTCACTGTTTATTTTACAGCCTCTCTCTGCAAAGCCGCAAATGTGGGCAAGTCAGCCCGTATTGCTAGGTTTACAAACCAGCTCTCAGCCCCGTGGACTGCTGGGAGTGTGCACGCTGGGCAGCCTGCTGCATGACTTGCCCAGCCTCACACAGGATGCATTTGAAGCTGCATGAGTTTCTGCAGCGGCTCTTGGAGCCTCCTCTCTCTCCTCCGCCCTCTTCTATTCGTAGTCCCTTCATTGCATCTCAGGTGAAGGAACAGGTCCAGCGTTTTCTTTGTCAGTTAAATTCGTTTAAGATGAGCTCCTTTCAGGTCAGGTACAATTGTTCCAGTTGCTCCTTGCATGAGATCTTGCAGTTGAGGGACTGCTGAAATCCAGAATTCATCTGGATTTTTACAAAGTCACGCTATGGACCAGCGGCATCTGTGGTCACTTTACAAATTTATGAATTTCCCTGAAACTCAGAACTGACCCATCTGGTTACAGGTATTGAATGGCGCAAGCTAGTTGTTCATGGTTTTGCCATCTTCTAATGAGGCCAAGTGACTGGGCCGGAATCACAGGGGATCTGAGAGAAGGACGAAAGGCCAGGCCTTCTGATTCCCAGACCTGTGATGTCTCTCCTGAACCACTCGCTTCTATCCTGCCCCTTTCCTCCGCCAAAGACACAGAGAGAAGAGCGGGAAGAACAGGGTAATCCATGTGGGGAGAAGGCCCCTGAGCCTGCGGCTGTTGCTGCTGAAGTCAGCAGGGCATAAGTGCAGGACCTAAGGGGTTAATTCACCATCCAGAGAGTTCTGTGGTCTGGCAGACCAGGGGAAGTAGCTGGCCTGTGGGCCCAGGAGGCAGGAAAGGGGCTTCAGAGAGAATGGATGTTAGCATGTCTGGGGGGGCTTGTGGCCCTTGGCCCTGAGATCTCAACCCTGACTGGACACTGAGATCACCTGGGAGCTTTAAATATGCTGATGCCCAGGCCCCTGCTCCGGGGAGTCAGAGGTAGCTAGTCTGAGGTAGGGTGGCTGAGCGTATATTAAAAGCTCTTCTGATGATTCTAGTACACAGCCAGGCTCAAGAATCACACACTAGCCAGCAAGCTGCTGAAGGAGAGAAACCGTGGCCTTTTCATCTCTCTTCCCCAACATGGCAGCACTTTGCACATAGAAAGGCTGCAAGCAGGTGTGCTGAACTGAAAGCTGTAAGACCAATAACACTGAGTGATGGAAGGTGGCAGCCACTAAAAACTGGGCTGAAGAATATTTAGTGAAATGGAAGCAGTTTGAGTCTTATTCTGTCAAAATAAAATAAATACACCTGTAAGGGAAAAGGAATGGAAGTTTAAACATCAAGGGGTTAATGCTGGTTATCTTTGGAGTGGCTAAGTTATGGGTGAGGGCGCATTTGGTGCAGACTGTGTGAATTTATGTAATTCACACGTCATTCAACCTCTCTGTACCTCAGTCTCCTCATCTCTAAAACAGAGATAATAATAGAGCAAACCTACATGATAGTTTGTCAAAGAACAACTGAGATAGACGTTTAGAAAAGGAAAGAAAATTTACTTGCAAAGAGTGCAGGAGAGTCAGACTTCAGAAATGGCTCTCCAAATATGCAAACATAACAGTAGTATTTAAGTAAGCAAACAAACAAATGTGTAAAATTACCAAGGCTACTGGAGTGGGGAGAATGGTGACATCCCTCCCCCCAAAAGGTATGTCCATGTCTTCACCCCTAGAACCTGTGAATGTGACCTTAATGGGAAAAAGGGTTTTTACAGATGTAATCAATTTAAGGATCTCAAGATGAGATCATCCAGGTGGGCCCTACATCCAATGACAAGTGCCTTAGAAGAGACAGAAGAGGAGAAGACAAGGGGGACAGAGGAGAAGGCCATGACGGAGGCGGAGCCGTGAGTGATGCAGCCATAAGCCAGGAACACCTGGAACCACCAGAAACTGGGAAAGGCAAGGAAGGATTCACTTGCGGAGACTTCAGAGGGAGGACGGCCCTGCTGACACCTTAATTTTGGACTTCTGGCCTCCAGAACTGTGAGAAAATAAATTTCTGTTGTTTCAAGCCACAAAGTTTGTGGTCATTTGTTATGGCAACCAGAAAAATAATGTAGCTACCAAGTTTACATTAGTCTGCGCATCACGGAAAAACAACCACCTTCTCCCACGATTATTATGTTCACAAAGGTCACCACATCTTTAGACATCAGCAGAGCAAAAATCGGGGATAGAACTGTTTTTGTTAAAGAGTCTAGGTTCCCAGGAAATAATCGAGGTTTTGTTATTTGGGTACCACCATCAGTCATGGTTGAGACTGTTATTTTTTGTTTACTTCAGGATGCAACACATTTTGTGTTTTGTTTTTGTTTTTGTTTTGTTTCGCCTGACTGTGGTATAGGAAATGTTTCCTGACTTTGGAAACACAGCAAGGTTTTGCTTCTGCAGGGTGTTGTGAGATTCAGTAAGTTGATCGATGCAAAGGCACTGAGAACAATGCCTGACACTTCTGAGCTTTCTGTGTCAGCTACAGCTCTTTCTTCTTTCTATGTGTTTATTTTAAATGTTCTGCAGTTTAGAGCATGCATAACCATTTCCCCCTAATTCACTGCTCATTTATTTTAAACATCACAGAGGCCAGTTGTGTGAGAAGAGCCACACAAAGCCGGACAAACAAGATATGTCGTGAAATATTCAGTAGGTTGATAGTGATGGGGGCTAAGGGAGAACAAAGCTGGGAAGGAGGATGGAAAATGCAGAGGGAGCTGCGATATCAGCCCACGGAAGGCCTTCCTGCTAGGTGACATTTGAGTAAACACCCAAGGGAGGGTGGCGAGGGAGGGAGTCAAGCAAGTGTCTAGGGAAACATTTGTTGAGCTCCCAAAGAAGCACAGCCTCCACGGGCAGGAGCGGGAGGGCTGACCCTCATCAGAATCCAACAGAAAGCGGCCTGAAGAATGACCACCTGGGTGGGGTTTTTATTTTGCAAAGAGAAATACAAAGTGTGCCCCTTGTGTGTTTATAAATGAAAACTGAGGATCATAATAAACGATCTTCAGTAAATACAAGACATATAATTTCAAAATCATTGTCATACTTCATCTTTCTAAAGAATTATTTATATAAATTACAGATCATAGTGTAGAACAAGACCTTAGGAACCATTTGGTGTTAGAGTTTTCCAAATTTGCCAGAAAATAAGAATTCACTGGGGTGCTTGGTTTAAAGATACAGGTTGCAGTCTCGTTCCCCATCCAGGGAAGGGGCCTGGGAATCTGTGTGTTTAACGAGGGACCCGGGTGATGCTGGGACAGGCGGGCTTGGCAGGCGTGGGCAGGTCGATCCTTGTGTCTCACAAAGGAGGAAATGAGGCCCAGGGAGAGGGGATGACTTGCTCAAGGTAGAACTGATCAGTCAGGCAGAGCCAGAAATAATACTTAGATTTCCCAACTCCTCCAGGTCAAGGAAAGTTTTTTTGCACAGCTCAAAGATTGCTTACGATATTTGAATTCGGGATACAAGAAGACACAAGACATAAAAACAAAAACCAGAGCAGACACCTATAGGAGCAGCAAGCATGCCTGGGATGAATAAATTGCCCTAACTGATTCACAAAACTCAGCCCTGAGCTTGCTGGCAGCCAAGCCTGCAGGAAAATGGGTTGGATTATTCCATTCACAGGGTGCAATAAAATGATGCATAATAATTTCATTTGATAAGAAAAGCTTTTTCCTTTAACAAATGAATTTTAATCCCCCTGCCCCTCCAAATCTTCAGTCTCCTATTATGGCAATTACAAGAGAAAGGGGGAAATAAGGAGGGAGAAAATGGCAAAAGGCGAGATCCACCCTCCCCCACTCACAATTACTCCTTCCATGCAATTGCTCTCCCCAGGGCAGGCTGGCATTGCAACCCTCTCAAAAGGCCATGAATAACCATGCTTTCCAAGGGGCCCCAGGACAAACTTAAAAATGGATCTTTCTCTGATGCTCCTACCTTCTTCGTGGGAGTAGCGATGTGACCCGTGACAAGTCATAGGACCCTCTGGGCCTTTGTAGCCTCACCTGGAAAAGAGAAATAATAAAGCTGTAAGCTCCTGAAGCGGGTGGGCGGATGCCCCTCGCAGATGTGGCATCTGTGACTCACAGCCCTGAAAGTCCGGGCAGGAGCAGTTTGTTGGGGTTTGTGTGTGTGTGTGTACTGTGGGTGTGATGCGCACTCTGCCACACACGTGGGAACTCAGATACCACACTGCTCCCGAGTTGTGTGGCTGGGTGACCACATTTGTGACTGCCGCCGCTCAGGCAAAGCTGGCCTCTTAGGGAAAGAAGTTTCTCTTTCTGAGCCTGCTGTGTGGGCCTGCAAAGAGACACACAATTGCCTTTGTGTTTTGTTCTTCCTGCGTGGGGACAAAAGCCCTTTCAGTTGCTGTGGAATGTACAGAAAGTCCTGTGCCAAAGGGCTGCCGGGCCCTGGCCTGGATCCTGCAATCAGGGACCGGTCCTGGGAGCTGGCCGCTTCTCCCTGAAGCTCCCGAGGCCCTCCCTGGAGCTGGGGCAGCCTGCCAGGTATCTATGTGGAGGGCAAGTGCCAAGAGGGTCCCCCACCGCCTGCAGCCTGCGTCACTGCATGCACCCACAGTGGCCTGCAACACCCCATCCTAATTGTGGTCCTGAGATAGTGTGGACCTGTCGTGGGCAGGCATGGTGCCAGGTGCGGGGCTTTGTGGCCTCATTCAACCCTCCCAGCTCTTGAGGCTGCAGTGGCCTTACCTCCACTTTGCAGCCGAGGGGACTGGTCTTCAGAAGAGGGGCCAGGGAGGACAGTGCTGAGACAGAGGGCTAGGTCACTAAAAGGTGGGGGGAGGAAGGAACTCTCTCAGCTCAAAAGCAGGACAAAGGGCCTCAACCCATGGTGTTTACAGTTTTATCTGAAGTTTAAACAAAACTGAAAAATACAACCGACACTTTGGTGCGGGCAGGCAAATGAGCCCGCCACCCCGAAAACTAATAGTGGCACAAGTGGCCTTTTCTCCTTGCTATGTACACCCCTGGGTGTTTCCACCGTCACAGAGCCAGAAGCTTCACCACAGCAAAGCCTGTTGCCAAAATGCTGTAGGGCTGTGCTATTTCAGGAGGGCAGTTTTCCCAGGTTGCTATCATCTGCGTTTTCTAACCAGGGTTGGGCAATTCACAGGATGTGAAGCCAACCAGTGTTGAACATCCCTCTAGTTTCAAAATGTAAATGAGCAAGTGCCAATTGCAAGTGCCCAGAAACACATCTGAGCAATCGGCCCCGGGGGAGCCCCGAGTTGTCAACTCCCAGGGAGGAGGTAAGGGCGAGGCCTCGGGGAGGAGGACTCACAAAGAGGGCTGGGAAACAGATTTGTGTGTTGGAAAGCAATTTGCATGAGGTCTGCCAGAGCCCAGTCTCTGGGGTGCATTGCACAATCTTGCAATCTCCCAAGCAAAAGGTGAAGAAAGGAGAGAGGGGAGCAGAGGGGAGAAGGGTGTGGGGATCAGACCAGCTTTTATATGCGATCTTGTTTAAACAAGGCTCTTATCAAAGAGTAATCCTAAACTTTGGTCTTATCTCAGCTCCCTGGGGAATGGGTATGAGACTTTCTGGTTCCAGGAGGGAGGATTAAATTGCCTCTTAGTGATAAGAGCCCTACACAAGCAGATAAGGTTGATAGAAATGAGGGGATTCACTTGTGTCTAGTGGGGACCTTCTTTGCGTCCCACTGTCTGGTCCATGTCTTCTGTTGTACAAGGTGTGCACCAAGGCTGAGAAGAAAGCTGGCATCTAGTTATGGAGCTGCGTTGGCTGGCACAGCTCGAGCTGTGGGTGCTGAGGAGGGGCTGAGATACAGAGGAGGAGCCACGCCATGGCTGTGCAAGGAATGTCCAGTCCCATGGTGGCTGAGCAGGTGCAGGGCATTAATTTTGAAATCTATTAAATCTCTATTATGTGCCTAACACTCTGTTAGATCCTATGGGAAAAACCCCAAGTAGTTGACATATAACTAAATGTGTATTTACTGTCTACCAAGTTCGCAGCCCGAGGTAGAGAAGGAACAGCCACAGCCAGGGAGGTGGTGGAGGGCGGGTTGTGGGGGAAATGGTTAGGCTCTGCAGCCAGACTGCCTGGGCTTGAAGCCACACTTGGCCATGTGACTGGGTAAGTTACCTCTCTCGCCTCCGTTTTCTCACCTATAAAATGGGAATAATTTCCCAGGGTTGTTGTGAGGATTAATTGAAAAGTGCTTAGCACAGTGCCCGGAACACAGTAAGTGCTAATAGACATTTAACTGTCATTTATTGTTATTATTGTTACCTAAGACTCTGGCCCTTGCCCTTTGGGTGTTTACAACCTAAAGTAAAAAGTTAATAAGGCATGTCCTGAAATACAAAGCCACTGGACCTGGTTATTGCTGGTAAGTGCATTATAGCTATCAGAGGAGGATGAAGACCCTTCCAGCAGGAGTCATTAAAGAAGGTTCCAGGAAGAGAAGAAGCACTGGGCCTTCAGAATTGGGTGGGAATTTCGTAGATGAGGACGTTCTAGCTGGGAACAAATGGCATATCCAAGAATATGGAGGCAGGAAATGCCAAGCATGCCGTGGGGTGCCCGGTTGCTTTGGCTTGGCTTTAACTAAGGCCCCACAGGGGAGTCATGAGAAATAAAGTTGGAGATCAGGTAAGTCGGTGCAGGAGGCACACTATGGAGTTTGAACGTGATTGCGTATGCAATAGGAAGCCACCGGGAGGGCTTTGCCAAGGGAGTGGGATCTGCTTCTCCTGCCTTCCCTGAGGGTGATCTGTGCTCACATGTGGAGACGATGCTGAACGCTCCATCACCAGATCTGCAGAGACTCTCGTCAGCTCAAGCTCCTTGCCAACCAGTATGCTGGAGGGCAGGTCCTGTTCAGTGTGCAAAAAGGCCCTTTCTCCATTTCTCCCACCCTTGGAGCATTCAGGACTGGCTGGGAAATGACCTGAGCATGGGAATATGGTCAGGGAGGCTGCTACAGGTCACTGAATGGAGCTAAAATTGGTCTGGAACTATGCTGTCCAATATGGCGGCCACTGGCCACTTGTGACTATTGAGTACTTGAACTGTGGCTGCTCCAAATTGAGATGTGCTGTGAGGGTAAAATAAATACCAGATGTCAAAGACTTAGCACAAAAAAAGAAGGTAAAATACCTCATTAGTAATATTTTTAATATTGATTACAATAGTATTTTTAATATCATGGGTTAAATAAAATGTCAGTAAAATTAATTTCACTTGTTCCTTTTTACTTTTTTATGTGGCTACTAAAATTTTTAAATTACACATACAGCTCTTGTTATATTTCTATTGGACAGTCTAAAGGGATAGGGGTTGGGTGATTTATGGCCTGGATAATTACCAGGGTGGTAACTATATACCCCATACTAGCCTCGGTGTGGTGCCTGGCTTCTAAAAGAGCCAGGCTCAGATTTAAACCAAATCAGCATTATGCTCAGGATAAGAAATTCAGGGAGAAAAGGGCATATCAATTTTTCTGTATCAATTCTCCAAATTTCTCCAAAAGTTGGCTCCAAAATTCTGACTTTCACTTGAGGCTGGAAGGTGGCAGGACACAGTGTTGTGGGGGCCAC
The DNA here is from genome assembly GCF_021613505.1 of Equus quagga. Lineage (NCBI taxonomy): Eukaryota > Metazoa > Chordata > Mammalia > Perissodactyla > Equidae > Equus > Equus quagga. The sequence goes on from NC_060271.1 coordinate 99,908,143, forward strand.
TTTGAGGAGAAAGTCTTCACCCACGAGAATAAAAGGAGAAGCTTCTAGGACATAGTGGGTGCCAGGTCATACTTTCCTGTACCTTCTGTCGGTAGCTCCTTGCGTGGGCCTGTCTGTGAACACAACCATGCTGGTGAGTCAGGAGCTGGTAGCAGGCTGGGATCAACAGGCCTCTGAAAAACACTTTGAATGTGAAGGAAATACGTCAAGCTGTTTTAAAAGATTATCTCAAGGTTTCGTAATTATGTATGACTTTTTCCCCCCTCTGGTGCTTTTCAGGATTTTCCTAATTTCCTACAGTGAATAAATAACCAAATGAAACCTTTTCTTTAAGAGCAAGAAGGGAGCAGATTCCCAGCTGCTACTAGGTGGAAGCTGGTCAGAGAGGGGACTCAGACAAGACGCTGCAAGTCCCCAGGCTTAAGTGAAGCAAGTCTCGGTAGAGAGAGGTTCTCTTTGTGGAGGCTGGAGAGGCTCCATCAGCAGCCCACATAGGCAGGCCTGACTGCTCAATACTGATGTAGCGTCAAAGTTAAGGGCGTTCAGGAGACAGGCAGAACTGGGTTCAAATCCTCAGGGTACGCGTTACTGTCCGTGTGTCCTTGGCAGGCCACCCACCAACTCCAAGCCTCAGCTTCCTCACGCTGGGCTCATAACCCCTGTAAGGACAGTAAATACTCCATAAACACTAGCTATCATTATAATGGAGGTTTAGCTTTTCAAATATTCATTCTAGCAGTAATAGAAAGAAATTTTTTAGTTTCCTAGGCTCCACCCTGGGTATTTCACAAGCTTTTCTTTCCAGACAAAACAGGAAGGTGACAGGTTGCATAAAGAGCTGCAGGAGGTGGGAAGCTGAGCTCCAAGAGGTCACTCGGCTGCACAGAAGCTCTGTTCTAGCACTGCTCTTGACATTCCACCGCCCATGTAAAAGTCCCCGAGGAGAGGTGTGGTTCTAGAATCCCCAGTTAAGAAAAGCCAGAATAATCATAAACATTTTCACAGAGTTCTTATATCAACAACCTGCCTGTCACAGAGGGCAAGAAAACAATACATCGGCCTCTGAACATCCCAGCTGGTGTTCATCAGGGGCTCGAGTGGGCTTGAGGCCGGGTCTAATTGGATAGACTTTCACTGCCCAACTCTGGGACAATCACAGTGTGATGTTTTATTGCTAATGGGCTCAATGTTCAGAAGGAAATAGAACATTTTCCCATCATTCTTGATGTTAAATTTTTTTTAGGTTTTTTTTTTAAAGATTTTATTTTTCCTTTTTCTCCCCAAAGCCCCCTGGTACATAGTCATGTATTTTTAGTTGTGGGTCCTTCTAGTTGTGGCATGTGGGATGCTGCCTCAGCATGGCTTGATGAGCAGTGCCATGTCCTTGCCCAGGATCCGAACCGGCAAAACCCTGGGCTGCCGAAGTGGAATGCCTGAACTTAACCACTCGGCCACGAGGCCGGCCCCTTTCACTTTTTTTTATTGTGGTAAAATATACAAAACATAAAATTTTCCATCTTCACCATTTTTAAGTGTATAGTTCAGTGGCATTAAATACATTCACACTGTTGTGCAACCATCACCCCCATGCAACTCCAGAACTCTTTTCATCTTGTCGAACTCAAACTCTATATGCATTAAAAAATAACTTTCTGTTCCCCATCTCCCCAGCCCCTGGCAACCACCATTCTACTTTCTATCTCTGATTCTGACTACTCTAAGTAACTCATATAAGTGCAATCATACAGTATCTGTCTTTTTATGACTGGCTGATGTCACTTAGCATAACGTCCTCAAGGTTCATCTATGTTGTAGCATATATCAGAATTTCCTTCCTTTTGTAAGGCTGAATAATATTCCATTGTATATATACACCATATTTTGCTTATCCATTCATTGGTCAATGGACACACGGGTTGCTTCCACGTTTGAGCTATTGTGAATGATGCTCCTGTGAACATGGGTGTACAAATATTTATTTGAGACCCTGCTTTCCACTCTTTTGGGTATATACCCAGCAGTGGAATTGCTGGGTCATATGGTAGTTCTAGTTTTAATTTTTTTTTTTTTAAAGATTTTATTTTTTCCTTTTTCTCCCCAAAGCCTCCCAGTACATAGTTGTATATTCTTCGTTGTGGGTACTTCTAGATGTGGCATGTGGGATGCCGCCTCAGTGTGGTTTGACGAGCAGTGCCATGTTCGCGCCCAGGATTCGAACCAACGAAACACTGGGCCGCCTGCAGCGGAGCGCGCAAACTTAACCACTCAGCCACGGGGCCAACCCCTCTAGTTTTAATTTTTTGAGAAGCGTCCACAGTGGCTGTACCGTTTTACATTCCTACCAACAGTGCACAAGTGTTCCAATTTCTCCACATCCGTGTCAACACTTGTTGTTTTCTGTTTTTTTTGATAGTAGCCATCCTAACGGGTGTGAGGTTTGATGTTAATATTAAATTGCTTCAGAGCTTTCCATGTGCTTTTATTTAATATTTTTGTTTTAGGTGTTTCATCTCCACTCGGACGCCAGGCCACCCTTGTTAACTCTTGGCTTGCTGCATTTTACCTGTTCTTTCTTCGCTGGTGGAATTCTCCAGGCATGTTGAAGTAGGGGCTGGTGAAGAAGGACACCACCCACAACTGGAACCTGGAGTCCAGTAGGAGGATGGATTCTCTATGGACTGCAGGTTACCATAATAGGGCCAGGAGCGCGGGAGCCCTGATGGTGTATGGAAGCAGCTGTCGACCCTGAGAAAATTCACAGCACACTATCACAATACCTTAACCCAGCAGTTCTCAACCCAGTGAGTGATTTGGTCTCCCAGGGGACTTTTGGCAATGTCTGAGGACATTTTTCGTGTCACAACTGAGGGGAAGGAACTACTGGGGTGAGGGTACTACTGGCACCTAGTAGGGAGAAACCAGGAATGCTACTAACTGTCCTACAGTACACAGAGGTTCTCATCCTCCCTACCCCCAGCCCCCACACAGAAAGAACCATCTGGTCCAGAATGTCAACAGTGTCGAGGTTGAGAAGCCCTGGGTGAAGTTGACGCAGTAATCAATGCCATCCATTATATGCCCCTAAATGACACGTCCAGCCATTGTTCCCAACATGCACTCCTGTTCCTCGCAGGCAGGTCCTGTCTCTATTCCTAAACCTGACTTTCTTAGTTCCAAACTCTGTGCCCTTGTACATGTGGTTCCCTCTGCCTGGAATGCTCTCCTATGCACCCATCTGAACGCTGCCTTTTCCCCAAAGCTCAAGCAGCTCCTCTCCTGTGAATTTGTCTTCAACAGCCCCAGTCACGGTGACCTCTCTGACCTGCCTCTGAAGCAGGAGCATCTATTTCTCACTTGCCATGCCAGGTAGGATTGTTGTCATATGATATGTGGGGTGTAAGCTCCTTGAGGGCAGGAGCTAGAGCTGAACGCATGTGTATATGTATGTCTATATCTCTACGTGTGCATCCTCCATCGTGTTTGCGGCTCTCTGTACGTAGCCAAATAACTACACCCCTACACTGTCAGAGGTTTTCCCTTGCTGTCCTGTTGTGAGTTGTTCCTACACTATAAGAAAAATGGTTGAAAGGTAGAAAACTTGGTTGGCTGAGGCTTGGGAATATCTTTGATGGAATAGGATTTGCTCTACATGGCTCAGAGATGGCAATTTTATCAATTTCTAGCTCTTTAGATAAACAGCTACCCATCCTTCCTGTGAAAAGTCTGTGATGACATATATGAGTAAGTAAATAACGTGATACTGTTTGCCAAACTGCGTGCCCAGCAGCAGAGCAGTGGGGAGCCAGGCTGAAGTTCCCCCTCATTTCCCGCTGTCAGCACAGCGGCCTCACCACTCTGGAGGAGGAGGAGCAGTCCAGGCCAGACCTTTATGACTGCTGAAATTCAATTATTTCCTTTGATACTGTGTTGCACTGTTTGAGCTGAAAAAATCTGTGCGTGTGTGTGTGCGTGCGTGCGTGTGTGGGGTTGCACAGTAAGGGAGAAATAATGTTTTTAAAAGGAACAGCATGGGCCTTGGTGTGAGACGTGAGTGTGCATTCAGTTCTGTCATGTCCTGGCTGTGAGACTTTAGAAGGCAATCTCTTTACCTCGCTGAGCCTCAGTTCAGTTTCTCATCTGTAAAATGGGGTTATGGCACCCACTTCGTTATGGTTGTAGCGAGGATTAATAATGCAAATTGGCTGGCATAGTGTGGTCTATTAGTAAGCTTACAATAAATGTTATTTTCCTCTGCTTCATTTCCTGCTCTTCTCAGCCAACAACAATGTGATAATAACATGAATAGTAACAGCAACTATAACAATATTATAATACTTTGTATTTTTGAAGAATTTTCATATCCACTTGAGTGTCATCAGTTCTTTTAAAGCAGCTGAAGCAGAGATTTTTAGTCCCATTTGTCAGATGAAAAGACAGCTCCAAGGTTGGGGTTGCAATGAAGTAATAGGAATAACATGTTTACAGGCTCACAGAGGTCCTGTCTGCAGACCTAGACACGGGTGGCTTTCCTGCAGGCTGGCTTCCTCCCCGACAACTTTTTCCTTTTCTTTTCTTTCTTTTCTTAATTTACAGGTGGGTGGGAAGGAACATTATTTTCCTATATATTCTCTCCTTAGGCGAACTCATCCACACACTGGTCTATAATTACCATCTACACGTAGATGACTCATACAAAGATCTTCAGAGCTCTCCTCTGAGTTCCAAACTGGTACTTCCAGCCTGTTCCCCATCAGCTCTGGAGTTCTCAAATGCTCCCCAAGTGCAACCAATGCTAATCTAAGCCTGTAGTTCTCTGCTTCAAACCCTCCAATTCTTTCCATTATTCTGAGGGAAAGGATGAAGCTAAACAGCGTACTGTGTTATGTGTCATCTAGCCCCTGCTGCCTCTCTGGCATCGCCTTTTGTCAGTGCCCTGTGGGGACACATTTAGAATCCCAGAGTTGGTATGAAGATTATTTTAAGATGAAGGCATTTGGGATTCAACAGATGCAGAAAGAAGCCTTCTTGGAGCTTCCCTCATCTGACTAAAAGCTGAGACTGCTGGGAATTGAGGCTGCCACAAAATCCCCCCTCAGGGTGGCTTTTATTCTGGGAAGGAGACCAGGAGTAAACCTACCGTAAAGCCTCTCTCTGGGGGTTTTATGATCATGAAAAAGAGAGAAAGACCACTTGAACCTACATGAAAAGCATTATCACAAACTTTCTTATCTCCCATTTGTTCTTCTAGAAATCCATTTGTCTTTTCTTAAAAAACCCACTGCTTCTTCCTATAGAGGCCTTTTTTCTCCAACCCCTTTTCCCTACTAAATTAGATATATAAGCCTCTAACTTAAATCATTTATCGAGCTACTTCTTTTGTAAGCTCCCATACGCATATGAATAATTTTTTCCAGTTAATCTGTCTTTTGTTAGTTTAATTCACAGGCTCCAGTACTGAACCTAAGAGGGTAGAGGAAAAGTTTTTTCTCTCTGTTGCCCCCTTGATCTCTGTGCTCTACTACACTGACTTTCTTCTGGTTTCTTGATTCCTCCTTTCACAGACCTGTGCCCATGCTCTTTCCTCTTGCAGGAATACTTTTCCCCTCCCTTGACACCTCTATTTAATTATGCTCATCCTACAGAATTGTTAAAATAGCACCTCCCTAAGGAAGCCTTCTCTGATCTCCCAATTTTAGGCTCTCAAGGCATCCTGTACTTTTCCTTTGTAGTACTTGTTTAGTTGCAATGAAAATTTGTATGATTATTTAATTAATGTCTTCTCCCCCAGTGTAAGCTTCTTGGCGGTAGGAGTCCTCTCTCTTTTTGCTCACCATTGTATTCTAAGTTTCTAGCGCATAGTAGGCACACCAGAAAAACAAATTACTGAATAAAAGCATGAGTAAAAAAATAGAGAAGAAACTCCACATATGACAGACTAGAGCCACTCCCTACAGGATCCCCCTTTTCAAACCAAAGACACGTGGAGCCGCCACATCCCAGTTCTTTGAAGGCCAGTCATATAATGGGGGCAAAGTGATCTCCAAACGGTCAATGCTAGTGTGGGAAAAGTTGCTACTCTCTTGGGGCAAATGTCCTGGCCATGGATTAGATGACAGTCTATTTGAGAAAGGTTGACCCAGAAAACCATCCTGCAACATGCAACATGCATGAGAAACCAGATCAAATCTAAAAATAGCTCCATCGCTGCAATTGGAAACGCTCTCATGAGGACCCAGCCTCTCTCCTTGCAACCTGTATCCCTATCGAGGCTTTTACCCTTTTTATTGCACTACAGAATCCCAGGAGGGCAGTGCTGAGACGAGATCTGGTCTACTGCTCTCATTTCAAAATGAGAAAATTAGGTCCAGAGAGGCTTAGTGACTTCTCCCCATCACCCAGGTGGTTGTTTGCAGAATCAGGGCTCACAGAGGGACTCCACTTCTCCTCCACGGTGGTGCTGGGCTTTGACACCTCCTAGGTTTTAGCCATCTTGGAGGCTGAAGACCCTGCAAGACATCTGTTCTTGTGGGTCACCCACATTGGAGGCAGGAGAGCGGGGTTTATTTCCCACTTCTTTGGTTCACTGGCAAAATGAGTACAAGTTTGGGGAGGGACAACCTGAGCAGACCGCTCAAGATCCAGGAGAAGGATCCCTGAATGGAGCCTGGACGACGGCAACCTGGAGGACAGGAGCTTAGATTCTGGTCTGGTCTTAGCTCTGCCACCTGACGGCTTGAACTATCATGTGGGCAACACAGTGGTCTCTCTAAACATTTATTAAATGAGATAATAATACTGGCTTCAGGCTATTGTGAGACTCAAGTAAAATAATATACTAATGACCTTTAGCACAAGGTCTCGCATCTGGTGGTCAATAAATGCAGGTGTTGTTCATTTTCATTCCAGTTCAAACTCATGAACAGTTGCGGGAGGTCTGCTATAAAGGCAACCAGTTGGGGAGCAGAGGAACTTCCTGGGAGGGGAAAGTCAGCCCTCCTTCCAAACGATGACTCATTTTTTCTTTAGATATGTTGACATATTTAATCAGGTTGCAGTCAAGTTCTGCTGGCCCCAGAGCCTCTTTCGTTGGCTTTGCCTATCTGTTCTCTGATCCATCAGTCATAGGGTTTACAGTTCAGCATCTGGAGCAAGCTGAGTTCCCTCATTCCCAGATTCTCAAGTAGCTAATCCCTGTAACATCCAGTCAGCGGCAAAGAGTACTCGTGGTCACTAAGAGTACTCATGGTTACTAAGAACTTTCTCGTACCCTAAGTATGAGGAGATTGAAGTGGTTCTCTTTTAAGCCTCTGTGACTATGGTATAAAAAGTATTTTGAGCTGGAATGGAAATATTTTGAGTTCCTGAAATCCTTTATCTGCCTAAAAGTAGAGCCTCCTCAAAGAACTCTATTGTCATAAATCCCCTCCCAGGAGCAACTCTAATCTTCAGAGAGGAGAAGTCGGCACCACCAACTCTAATCTTCAGAGAGGAGAAGTCGGCACCATGCCCAAGCAGACATTGTCACAAAACTGTCATATCTCCCATCCACTCTCTGCAGGGCCCATTTGTCTTTCCCACACCTCTTCTCCTCCCTTTTCCCTTTCTCTCCTAAGATGGTATATATACCCCAAATTCTAACTGCCCCTTTGGATCACATTTCTTTGTGAACTCCCATACATACGTGATTAAAATCCATGTTTTCTCTTGCTAATTTGTCTTGTCAGTTTAATTTGCAAGCCCCCAAAGTATGAACCTAAGAAGGTAGATGGAAAGTTTTTCCTCCCCAACAAGATCATGGTACCACTATACTGTTTATAAACTAAAAAACAATAGATAGGGGGCCGGCCTGGTGGCACAGTGGTTAAGTGCACACGTTCCACTTCAGGGGCCTGGGGTTCGCCAGTTCGGATACCGGGTGCAGACATGGCACTGCTTGGCAAAAGCCACGCTGTGGTAGGCATCCCACATATAAAGTAGAGCAAGATGGGCACGGATGTGAGCTCAGGGCCAGTCTTCCTCAGCAAAAAGAGGAGGATTAGTGGCAGATGTTAGCTCAGGGCTAATCTTCCTCAAAATAAATAAATAAATAAATAAATAAATAAATATATACAAACAAAAGATAAGGGGCTGCCCCCGTGGCCGAGTGGTTAAGTTTGTGTGCTCTGCTTCAGCGGCCCAGGGTTTTGCCAGTTTGAATCCTGGGCACAGACACGGTACCGCTCACCAGGCCATGCTGAGGCAACGTCCCACATGCCACAACTAGAAGCACCCACAACTAAAAAAAAAAAATTTTCAACTATGTACTGGAGGGCTTTGGGAGAAAAAAGGAAAAAAACAAATGAAAAAAAACCCCAAAGATAAAATAAGTATAAGAAAGTGTAAGTTTCCTGTTCAGACTATTTTGGTGTTTTTTTCCTCTACATCAAGCGCTAGATTCTTTCAAAAGCATTTTCTCTGGTGCCCCTGCTTTACTAGGGCCTAAACACATCTGCCTACTGGGTAATCCAGTCACGAGCATTGTTAGTCCTAAGTGTACAGATCAGGAGTAAAGGCTTATAGTCAGTAAGGACTGGAGTAAGGATAAATTTGCAGCCTCTTGAAGGAGTTGAAGCTTCCTACCGTCATCATTAGTGAACTCTTCAGACTGTTTCCAGCTCTTCACTGTGATCAAAGGCACCGGGATGCACATCTTTGGGCATGAAGCTTTAGGTGCATGCAGCTCTGAATACTTCTGCAGAATAGGTTTTTAGAAATGGAATTTTGAACTCCAAGCCTATGAACACTTTTAGCATCTGACTATGTTTTTAAATTATCTGATCATATTTTCTCATTTCTTAGGAATCAGGAAATCCAGCACTCAAAGTTGCTTTTACTTGTGGTGGTTGTTTCGACTTTCCAGAAAGGAAACTTTGTTCAGGGAGAATAATAAAAAACTTGGAAATAAGGCAGACATGTTTGTGAGACCTTGTAATATCATCTGAGAATGGGTCCTAACAGGCCCAGCGGAGGATCAGCTGACTCTCTGAGGAATATCACTTTATTTGATGAACAATTGGTTGTTATTGTTACTTTAACAATTTCTTTTGGGAGGTCGCATTCCCTCACAAGGACTTCCTAAAGTAGAGAGCAGCCCCTAGATCAAGAACTTCACAGAAAACATAATTTTGAGATCCTTTGTGCCTTCATGGCCTTCTTGTCTCAGGGTTGCTTCACCAACCAGTGAATTTTCGCCAGAATATGGCAAATTTGGCTCATTTTCAGAGCTTTTATGCATCGAAGTCTGATGGTCATACCTATCTGTCTGCTATGGATAAGATATGTTTGTCTTCTCAAAATTAGAAACAGAAAATGTGGCTTTCTAAGTCAAGTCTGCCTGTATGACTGTTGGAAACTGGTAGGAACTAGTTACTGTCCTTCAGAAGAGAGTTGGAAAGGCCTGGTCTGGGCCCCAGAAACGCTGACTGGAGAAAAGGCCTGGCAGATGAGGTTGGAGGCAGAAAGCACGTCCTTCAGCTCAAAGGCCGGCAGCCTGGGTAGATGTGGAACCGCTGCTTGTCCTGGAGAGTCTGTGAAAACTTCCACCGGTGAAGTAGAGACCTGGGCTCTTTCTGTCCACAGCAGGCATCTGTCAACATTTCTTCGTTTAAGGAATTCCACGGGATGGAACCAGGAAAGCTCTCCATGGGGAGAAAGTAGTGACCACAGCTTTCTGCCTGTCCAGCTCGGCACTCTCAGAGTTGTTTACCTGCAGAGGTTTATTTCTGTTTTTTCCTGTACACATGTGTCAGTGTCCGTATTTGTGTCTGACCCAGGGCCGATGTTAGCACTGAAGATTGTGCTTCTTGTTTGTGCATCTGTAAATGAGAAAAACCTTCGCCCCTCCACACAGAGGAAAACTAATTGGCCATTTACGATGATCTGTGTGTAATTATAGCCTTGTATATCTGGCTACAATATATCTGGTTGGCTTCTTTGGGGAAAGCTGGGTTAACAGATTATAGGAATTTGTCATTTGTACTCATTACAGGGATCTTAAGAGAAGGAAAAAAAATGCAAATAGGTATTGAGCTCACAATTAGCAGTCTGTTCTAAAAACGTACCAAGGATTTGTTTTAATCAGGTGTGGTAAGCCGTGCAGACATGGAAATGATTGTCATGAGGAGAAGTCTGTACTCACAGATCCCTAGAAACAGGAGGCAAGTCATGCTATAGAGGGCCACAGGGGGAAGCACCAGGGCTGATCAGGAGACAGAAGAGGGGAGCATGGCCCAGAGCCTAATTAGGGTTTTCACAGGAAGGAATGGGTGAGACAGAGTAGGTGTGTTGAGAAGCTTAGGATTGGAGAGTTTGAATAATCTTGGTGAGCTCCGGGCCTCAGGGGTGATCCCTAGCTGTCTGGTACCTGGTCCTGGGATGACTCAGGTGAGGGGAAATATTGGCTTGGTGTGTGGGAGTTTGATAAAGGAGATGGCTGGGGTATGGGCCCTGGACTGGTTGGTTTGTATATCAAAGGCACAGGTGCAGAGGAGGGTAGCTCTCTAGGACTTAGGTAGCCCTGAGAGGCAGTCTGTCCAGGATCAAGGCCTCAAATGCCAAAACGTTTTTTTTTAAAGATTGGCACCTGAGCTAACATCTGTTGACAATCTTCTTTTTTTTTTTTCTTTCTCTTCTTCTCCCCAAGGCCCCCCAGTAATAGTGGTATATTCTAGCTGAAGGTCCTTCTGGTTGTGCTGTGTGGGATGCCTTCTCAGCTTGGCCTGACGAGCGGTGCCATGTCTGCGCCCAGAATCCAAACTGGCAAAACCCTGGGCCTCCGAAGTGGAGCATGCAAACTTAACCACTTGGCCACGGGGCCGGCCCCAACCTTTTTTTTGGATGAGGAAGATTGGCCTAGCTGTTGTGTTTATGAGGTTCATAATATGGGAAGAACTGTCAACAAAAAAGAGCAGCTCAGCTCTCCTGGGCCAGTGATGAACAGGCAAAGTGTTACCTCAGTGGTTGTTCACCTTTCAGGATGGAAAGCAGCAGACTCGTGTTCAGGTGCATAGACACAGTAACTCTCAACGAACTGATTTTTATGATTTTTTCCTGTATATAAAATACTCTTGCCAACCAGGAGCAATGGTAATACACACTTTACTGGGTGGATTAGAAGGACCTTGAGGTTTGCCAATGTCCTCAAAGACCATGATACACGCTTACCCCAGAATGGTTATGTATTACACCCAATAGAGGATTATACTCACCTTCATTCTGGTGTTATTGGTTACCAGAGTAAATTAACCAGACATTCAGTTTTGTCATTAGCAAGGGGTTTCTGCTATCCCTTCACTTTGTCTAAAGACCCTTGCTACAGGCTATACGTCAGAAATAGAATCTTTTGAAAAAAATGCTAGAAGACTAAGTAAAGGGCTCTACCAGGCACTCTCACCTATTGACACTACAAGAAATAGACTTATGGGCACAGACTTCCCATATGACTTCTGGGAATCTGAAGTATTATCCACACATGAACAGGATATGTATGCCGAGGTGCTGCCGTGGGCCATACCATGTCCCCGCAGAGTTCATTCAAGACTTATTCCTTCCTAAGATTTATATCTATGAAATTGAATGTGTCTCCTCGTGGAGTCTTCTTCACGCTGCTCACACGGCACGGCTGGAGTCCTCTCCTGCAGGGTGTGGACTTCCTTCCACCTCCTGGCCAAAGTAGGATATTCCTTCAGGAGTGGTCACCCTTGGACAATGACATCAGTCTCAGCTTGTCTGGATCCACACCATCAGTCAGGATTCAGAGGTCATCAGCAGATGGAAACCACTTCATTTATTTTAACAGATAGTTCAAAATAAATAACTTTATTAACTAGTTGTAACTAGTTGTAACGAGGTATCTGACAAGGCAAAAAGAGAATACCAACTTATCACAGATATAGCAGCTGTCAGAAGCACCTGCCATACCTGGGGCTGAGGAAACAAAGGAGAGAGGTTGGAATTACTAAACTTAGAACTTGGAGGGGCTCCTGGGGAGCTGGAACTTAGCCTCTGAGGAGGGGCTGCTGCCCAAACCCTGCTGGTGTCTCTGAGGGGGTGCAATGAAGGTGATTCTGCTGCTCCCTGGAAGGAACAGCCACTGCCAGGAGAAGATGCGTTGCTGGGGTGCCGCTGTCAGGAACAGGTGGCAAACTGGAAGGAGCAAACCACGTGTCCCTACTCCAGCCTCGCAGGCTCCCATGATTACCCACTGCCGGTGGAGCTTGTCAGGGAGCAAATGGCAAAGGAGAAAAGTGTTTGTATGGAGCACAGCCAGCATCACAAAGTGGAGTATAAAGGCTGGATTGGAACTGAGAGGTAATAGCTTAGTAACTGGCACACCCAGCTTTCCTAGTTTCTTATTAAATTCCTGGTAAATGAACCAGAGGTGGAATTTCTTTCCACTTCTCTTATGTGCAGTTATTTTCGCCTTCAAGCATTCAGACTTTTGTTCTTGCTGCCATAATATTCGATCATCTTCTGTGTGCAAGGCAACTTTCCTGTCCATATTATAGAAGTTGGGACTTTCCAGTCCTCAGCTACTGTGATATTTCACAGCTTCCCTATCTGGGCCACAAGGTCTTCAAGAGGAAGTGATGTGTGACACCCCACAGTGCCTGGTTCAGGGCCAGGACCACAGAAGGGCTGAATACTTACAGAGTGACTGGCTGACTGAATGCATAATGTGGTTTCACTTAAAGGGACTCCTTCCCGGTCACGGTCTTTGCTCTCCTGCTCACACACAACTCTGCCTCCCCCGACACGTGGCCAGTCAAGAATGGTCATCTACTTCATCTCTAGGCTGAGACAGGCTAGTCATTTGCAGCAAATGACTGGGTAAAAGCACATGGGCGCTCACTAAGCTTGGAAACAGGAGGCTGCAAAGGGCTTTCTATGCGGGACTCAGGGCTGGGAGTTCCAGCAAGCTCACTGGGGTAGGCTTGTGACAACTGCTGCATTGCCTGAATGACAAGAAAGATGCCCGGGGGGAACTTCATGATGTGGGACTTCCTCTGATCAATCCAGAGCCAAGGGGCTGATTTCATCCTTATAGACGCGTATTCACTACTTCACTGCCCTGCGACAAGTACCCTGCTTCCTGGGGAGTTCCATGGTGAGGACAGAGGGGACGGGAAATATCACTTACAACAATTTCGAACACAACATGGATCAGGCTTCCTTAAAAACTGCTCACTGGAAACAACCCATGTCCATCAACTGATGAATGGATAAACAAAATGTACCCTCACAATGGAATCCCATTCAGCAATAAGAGAAATGAAGTACTGACTCCTGCTACAACGTGGATGAACCTGGAAAACATTATGCTACGTGAAAGAAATCAGTCACAAAAGATTACATATCACATGATTCCATTTATATGAAATGTCCAGAACAGACAAATCTATAGAGACAGAAAGTGGCTTAGTGCTTGCCAGGGGCTGGGGGAAGAACGAATGGGAATAGACTGCTAACAGGTATAGGGGTTCTTTTTGGGGTGATGAAAATGTTCTGGAATTAGTGGTGATGGTTGCCCAACCTTGTACAAAAAACTACAGAATTGAACAGTTTAAGTGGTAAATTTTATGGTACATGAATTATATCTCAGTTTTTTTAAATGGAAAAAAATGATACTGTAAAAAGAACAAACGAAAAATCAAAACCATTCACCATCGCCATGAGTTTCCTAAATGACTAAATGCTACCATGGCTTTCAACATCCAGCATTTCAAACAATATGACAATGGCAACAGATTTAAGAAGTTGACAGCAAGCGTGGGTTTCATGGGGCTCCTCCCATAGAAGTTTATAGGCAGAGTTTATTTCAGACTCGAATTGGAAGGTCTACCCAGATGACTTCAGAAGCTGTGACAGTATGTGCACTGTCCCCTAGCGACTGTGACATTTCTTCCCAGTAGAGATGATTATCTATTTAGACTGTAAGTTATTGAAAGAGAAGGCCCATGTTTTCTCCATCTCTTTTGTCCCCCACATCTATCTATGTTCCATGTGTAGAACACGTAGACAAATTTCGCCGCCCTTTCCCTAATTATAGGAGGAAAAAAGGCTACTGTCCCAAATCCAATACTGAGTTTGACCCACTTAATTATTTTTATTTTATTTATTTATTTATTTTGAGGAAGATTAGCCCTGAGCTAACATCTGCTGCCATTCCTCCTCTTTTTGCTGAGGAAGACTGGCCCTGAGCTCACATCATGCCCATCTTCCTCTACTTTATATGTGGGACACCTGCCACAGCATGGCTTGACAAGTGGTGCCATGTCTGCACTCGGGATCCGAACTGGTGAACCCTGGGCCGCCAAAGCGGAACATGTGAACTTAACCACTGTGCCACCAGGTCGGACCCTCACCTAATTATTTGTAAATTGATGGAAGCAAATGGTGTCTCCATCTCCCTTCAGAAGAGTAGGGCACAGGAAGTCATATCAAATGCGGTTAAGGAAATGCACAGTCCAGTTTCTAGGAACTGTTTGCTTTTATATTCCTTAATTGGGCTGAAGTACAGAGCACTTTATCTTTCTCCTCCTCCTCCTTCTACTTTTTGCTGCCTCTCTGTGTGTGATCCTCTTAACTCAGAACTCTTATTTGCAAGAGAGAGAAGAAATTCAACTCAGACTTCCAGAAGATTCAGTTAGAAAGGAGCCAAGGAGCGCAGAGTCCAGTGTGCCAAGCAGTGGTCACATGCCCATCATTAGGACCATGGAGGCCTGGGCATCCCACCAGAACTAGAAAAATTTGTCAGAGTTCCAAACAGTTCTCTCTACTCTATCCCTTTTGCTTTGATGTATAATATTGACTGTATTATTTATCTAATACTGTGTAACAAATTACCCCAAAACTCCTTGACTTACAACAGTAAGCATTTATTATCTCACGTAGTTTCTGTGGGCCAGGAATTCGGAGTGGTTTCACCAGGTGGTGTGGCTCTGAGTCTCTCATAAGGTGGCAGGATCAAGATGTCAGTCAGGGCTGCAGTCATCTGAAAGCATGACTGGGGCTGGAGGATCCACTTCCAGGTTGGTTCTCTCACAGGGACGGTGGCAAGTTCATGCCAGCTGTTAGCAGAAAGCCTCCATGCACCACCGCCTGGACTTCTCCATAGGGCTGCTTGGGTGTTCTCACAACATGGCAGCTGGCTTCCGCCAGAGCAGGTGATCGAAGAAAGAGCACAAGGCAGAAGCTGCAGTGTCTTTTGTCACCTAGCCTCAGAAGTCTCATTTCCATCATTTCTACAACATCCTATTGATCACTCAGGTCACCCGTGGTGTGGGAGGGGACTACATACACAAGGGTGTGACTATCAGGAGGCAAATCATTGTATGGCCATCTTGGAGGCTGGCTGCCACATAAGCCATACGATAAAAGGCAGTTTCAAATGAATTAAGTGGGAATTCCTCTCTATGTCCCCCAACACAAACTCTAAATCCTGGTTGTGACACCTCAAAAACGCATACTGTACCTACTTGCAGAAGATCCAGGGGAATGAGCAGGGATTAGACAGAGGGAGGAAAATCCACTGTGGATAATCTAAGAAGGATTCGGACTCACTCGTCAGAAAAAAGAAAAGGACTTGATTGGAGCCCATAAATCAGCAAGGGGCTAGAAGAGAGCCCATTTTGCCAAATTACAGGATAATAGAGAGGGGCTTCCTTTTCAAAGTCAGAAAGTTGTAGGAACATTCAAACGTGCCCTCCAATGACTCTCACTCCCCTGGGGAGATCCAGATTGAGAACACAGACAACACCTTCTGAGGTGAGATCAGAAAGTTCCGCATGGTTCCTCCAAACTGCTCCTTCGGCAGTCTCCCTGGCTCTGAAACCCTTCCGTGGAGGGGCCGCCCGCACAGTCCCTCAAGTGCCCATGAGACCCGGTACTAGTTATGCTGGGGCCCCAGGTGGCCTTGTTAGGATAAAGCCACTGAAGGGATCGGGGCGACTCACTCTGCAGCTGTTTTCTCCCTGTTGTTTGGTAGGTGGGTTTGGTCCTGAGGTTTCCTGGGTGGGGTTGTCTCACTAGGCCAAACCAAGTCTAGAGATCTGGCTCAGATTTGGGGTGGGGATTGGAAGTCCCTTGTTCACCTAGCTGTGGCTTCAAGACACTGGAGTTGTCACACATGTGTGCACATGCAGGCGTGTGTGTTTCTGTGCGTGTGTGCTTGTGTGTGTGTGTGTGTGTTGGGCCTCTAAAACTCTAGTTGTTGTTTGCAGACTGGATATTGTAGAGAAATTATTGCCAACTGAACTATACTGGGGTTGAGCATCTCTGTTTATATTTAGTATAAATATAGCTGATCCAAATGACTTCTGTTGTGAGTGGGAATGCAAAGTTCAGGAAGAAAACAAGGGGGAAATGGAAAAACACTTATGATTCCAAGTTATGTTTTGTGTTTTATGTCCACAGTGCCTCCTTTGTCCCCAGAACCAGGATGGAGCTGTTTGTGCCATAGGCAGCCATTCGGTGCCTCTCCGGGGCAGAGGGGTGAATCTCTCTATGCTATGCTTTGGGCTGACCGTGTCTTGTCTTGAACTGGGGAGCTGAAGAGTGCTGGGCTGGTCATAAGAAAGTCCTGAGTTTGAGTCCTGCTTCTGTCTCCAGCCAGCTTTGCAAACTTGAGCAGGCCTCTTAGCTTCTCTGAGCCTCAGTTTTGTCATCTAAATCAGAGCTGATAAGACCTGTCCCGCCCATCTCAACGGCTTGTGGGGAGGAGTGACTGGGATAATGAGGGTGAAAGTGGATAGGTGTGTATGGTATTGTTTTGTAAGTACATGTCAAGCCACCAAGCCACCACAGGTGCAGCTGCCTGCTGTCTGTCGCTGAGCCTTGCCCATCTGATTAGATGGGTCCTTGTCAGTGTCCTCCACCTGCCACATAATGGCTCCAAATCACAGGGTACCTGGCAGAGCGAGGGCCATGTTTTATAAGCGTGTACCATTTAGGGATACTCTCCTTAAGGAAAAGAATGTGAACACAGGCTTGAGCCTCTCCAAGGTCTTGGAAGGGGCCCATGCAACCGGGGACCCTGAAAATCCTTCAGCTTTAAGATAGTTCTGCCTCTGGCTTCCAGACTTGATACATATGTGGGATCTGAGCATCTTAGGGAGCAGACCAAGATTCAGACAACCTCACCCCATTGCATTTTCTGGATTGGGAGTTTTCAGAAGCTTTCCCAGATGTTGAAGCTGAATCCCACCAGAATATACTCTGAGCATCCCCTGCCGGAATGTTCCTTGACTCACTCAGGGCGGCTCTTCCTCTCCTCATGATCTCTACCCTACATTTACATGTGAGGCCTCAAGCCCAAGCCTTCATTTCCCGGGTGGAGGAGGTGTGGCCCAGAGAAGTGCAGTGACTCACCTGAGGTCACACAGCCTGTTAACAGCAGAACTTAGAGAGGAAACTGGAGCCCCCGAATCCCATGTAGATTCTCTTTCTACCACGTCCCCTTGAATACAAGTCTTCTTGAAGTTATTGCTGACTGTCATCTCATTGTCCATCAGGAATCTGCTGTCAGTGGACCAGTTTGGTAGTCATTTGTGCTTCCGACCGGGGACAGCCTGCGTTTGCTCACCAGTGGCAGAATGGGTTGTTGACCTTTGACTTGGCCAGCATGGACTCCTGCAGCCTCGCCCTAGCTCTCCCCAGGGGTCTGGCAGCACTGACAAAAGGTCAGCCTAAGACAGCTCCCTCACCCCACACTTGGAGATGGGCTTTGCACCCCACACAACACTAGGAGGTCCCCGGGCCCTGGAACCTGTCCCCTGGTATCAGCTCTGTCCCACAGTTCTTGTTTGTGTTCCCCACCTTTTTTCCAGAAACCTACCCTTTGGGTTAACCTTGCCTCAGAATTTGACCTTTGGTTGCCTTTGGCTCACTTACCTCCAGCAAATGCCAGCCCCAAGTACCCCCACACCTGCCCCTGTGCCCCAGCCAGAGCACTGATTCAGCCAAGACAGAAATCCTAAAGGTCCACTCAGAGCCTCTACACTGAGGGGTCCAATAAAGTGTGGCGAGTGTGTGCCTGCGTGTGTGTAAGGAGCTCATTGTCCCCTGGGCAGGCCTAGCTCTGACCCAGTCCATCCCAATGACACTCTACTCTAGGAAAGTCAGGAGCCTCAAGCCACACTTGCTGTGCCCCTGGGCCCAGGGCTGACACTCAGACACTAACAAACGGCTTCAGTTGTACCAGTGGTTAAAATACTGAAGTACCTCCACATCGCTGGGTAAAGAGCTGCAGCTCCATGTCCCCTGAGTGCCCTCTGCCAGCTCAGACCCTTGACTCCTCTGCCACACCCCCAAGACGTTCCCATGATCCACAAAATAAAGGGTTGGCCCTTGGCCTAGTAGGAGGTCTCCAGGACCCTGCCCCAGTTCTAAGGCCTTTGTCTGCCCTGACTGGTGGGAGTCTGGCCATACTGGTGATGCAATATTTGGACTATTACACCCACTTGGGCTGACTTTAGGCCCCCACTTCTGCTACTAAATGGGCCCCCTGCAGCCTGGTTTCTGACACGAGGTCCCCGCTCCAGCTCCACTCCTCTTCCTGGCAGTGTGTGCCTGCTGACACCACGCCCCGAGCACAGGGGTCTGCACAGTCTTCCCAGGAAGGACTTCTTCAGCCCAGCCTGGTGCTGTCTGGGGCCCTGCTGTCTCTGACAGGTCACTCTGAGGCTGACTGCTAAGTGATCCCAGGCCTCTGGAACCACACTGCAGAATCCCACTAAGGCTTGGCTACATCTTCTGGCCCTCTCTGGGTTTTGCAGCACCTCCACACACCTGAAGGGTGGTTCTGGTTCAAATCCAGGCCTTCACAGCCCGGCTTGTTTCACTGCAATTAACTGCGCTGTGCCTGACAGAGTGTCCAGATAGGTCCAGGAAGGGCAGGGAGGGGCCAAGCACGCCCTCCACCATGGTTAAACGCCTCCACCCCTGCACATACACAAAAGCAGCCAACCAGCCCCGTTCCTGTACTTTTCATCTTCACTGAGATGATCACTCAGCAGGTTCTCTCTAGGCTGCATATGACCCGTCCCTCCTGATCCTGACTCCCCTGGAGCCTGGATCCCAGCCGGCAACCAGGCAAAAAAGCATCAGACAGTCTGAGGCTGAGGGTAGCTGAATGTGAAGTCTACCTATTGCCCTCCTCCCTCACCCGCTTTGGATTGGAAGAGAGACTTGCAGCACTCATGGTGCATTTGAGGCTTCTGTGGGAGGATCCGCGGGAGGCAGTTTTCACCTCTGAAGTCCGTTAATCCCACCACTCAGAGAACTGTCTGTTCTGCGTAGGTATAGGAACAGGCCTATCTGAGATCAGAGAGCAATAAAAAAAAAAAATTCTAGCTAACATTTTTTGAGTGCATAACCTGAGCGAGGCATCTGGTAAGCACTTTGCAACCATTTTCTCATTTTCTTCTCCAGGAGACAGATTGCCATGGAATTTCAGATGTGTAAGTTCCCCGAGGCAGAGGCTGCTAGCTACCTAAGCCAATGTTCCTTCTTCTCTTCCTCCTTGGTAAAAGTGTCCTGATTTTATTTGGAATGGCAATGTACCCAGACGAAAGTCTATATTTCCCAGACTCCTGTCCAGCTTTGGGACTAAGATCTGACTGATGAGATTTAAGTGGAAGTGTTCAGGGCTTAGGCTCCTTAAAGGGAGTGGCATTCTTTAATCCCTCCCCCTTCCTCCTTCCTGCTCCCTGGAATTTACAGGCATTGGCTGGAGTTCTGGCAGCCACAGCGGACCCAGAATGGAAGCCATGCATGGCGGAAGAGAAAGACAGAAGGAGCCTGGATCCCCACGAAGCATTCACAGCAGCTAAGAACAGCTTACCCATGACCTTTTTTTGTGAAATAATAAAAACTTGTGTGTTTAAGCTACTGAGGTCAGTTTCTAGTTCTTGAAGCTGAACAAAATTCCTAACTGATATAGGATCTTAGAAATCAGTGAGTCAACAAATGGTTCCAGGAAAACTGGATATCTCCATGCAAAACAATGAATTAGACTCATCTAACACCATTTACCAAAATTAACTCAAAATGGATCAAACGTAAACGTAAGAGCTAAAACTATAAAACTCAGAAGAAAACATAAATGAAAATCTTCACGACATTGGATTTAGCAATGATTTCTTGGCTATGACACCAAAGGCACAGGCAACAAAAACAAAAATATACAAATTGGACTTCACCAAAATTAAAAACTTCTGCGGATCAAAGGAAATTATCAACAGAGTAAAAAGACAACTTGTAGAATGGGAGAAACCATTTGTAAATCACATATCTCATAAAGGATTAATATCTAGAATATATAGAGAACCAAAACTCAACAACAAAGACCAAACAACCCAATTAGAAAATGGGCCAACGACCTGAATAGACATTTTTCCAAAGAACATATACAAATGGCCAATAAGCACATGAAAAGATGCTCAACATTGCTAATCATAAGGGAAATGCAAATCAAAATCACAATGAGATACCACTCCATACCCATTAGGAGGGCTATTATCAGAAAAACAGAAAACAAGTGTTGGTGTGGTTGTGGAGAAATTGGAACTTTTGTGCATTACTGGTAGCAATGGACCAGCCACTATCAAAAACAGTATGTGACTCCCCAAAAATTAAACATAGAATTACCATTTGATCCAGAAATTGCACTCTGGGTATATATACAAGAGCATGGAAAGCAGGAAATAGTAGAGATATTTGTACACCCATGTTCACAGCAGCATTATTCACAATAGCCAAAAGGTGGAAACAACCCAAGTGTCCATCAATGGATGAATGGATAAACAAAATTTGGTGTATCCATTCAATAGAATATTATTCAGCCTTACAAAGCAATGAAATTCTGACACATGCTACAACATGGATGAACCTTGAAGACATTATGCTAAGTGAAATAAGCCAGTCATAAAAGGACAAACATTGTATGGTTCCACTTACCTGAGGTCTCTAGAGTAGTCAACTGTGTAGACACAGAGTAGAGTGTGGTGCTTACCAGGGAGTCAGGGAAGGGAGTAATGGGGGTTACTGTTTCCATGGCTACAGAGTTTCAATTTGGGATGATGAAAAATTCTGGAGATGAATAGCCGTGATGGTTGTACAACAACGTAAAAGTAATGCCACTGAACTGTACGCTTAAAAGTGGTACATTTTATGTTATGTACATTTTGCCACAATAAAAAGTATTAAATTATCAGTAAATCGATAAATCGGGGAGTCCAACCCCCTTACTGACAGATGAACTGAAAAATTATTTGCTCTGAATCACACAGCTGCTGGAGTAGCCAAAAGAGGCAAGCCTGGGTATCCTCCACCGGGTCCTAAGCCCCAAGGCCCTGTTGGTGGGACAGATTCCATCTCCTGCTCTACCTCTGCATCCTAGAAACCCTTTCAGTCCTTTGATTACCCACCCGGGCTTTCTACCTGGAGGCTGAACAGTTCTCTCCTTTGCAAGGGTGGAAATGAGGGAGTGGGGGTGGGGAGCGGGACTGAGGTCCAGCCTGCTCTGTATAGGGAGGTGAAGTTCAGGACACCCGCCAGAGGCCAGGTGAGGGAGGTAGCTGCCCTTTCTTCCAAGGGGATGAGGGACTCCGCAGGAGCTTCGCAGGTGATGGATGGTCTCCTTGTCCTGCTCTACGGCTGGTTCTGGGGTCAGAGCTTCCCCATCCTGCCTCCCTGCCCCCAACATCTTCTCTCCTCACACACTGTCCCTGGCCACCAGCTGCTGCGGCCTCTTGGGAATTTGGCCTCCCAAGTTAGATTAGAAATTCTCTGAGATCAGGGGCTGCATCTTCTTTGCAAATGCAACCCTCCCTCAGCCCCTCCTCAACTCTTACCCCAGCATCTCTCCCAGGACCCAGCGCTCAGCAGCCTCCAGGGAACTTCTGCTGGCTGCTTTCTGCTCCCAAGCTCACATAGCTTATCAGAAGGTGCATCTTGGAAATGCACTTGATTGTTTCTCAGGTAACTGCAGAGGTCCAGGAAGGTCAAACCTGGTGAGAGACAGTCGGGCAGAGCTTGGGTGGGGCTTGGGAGTGAGTAACAGGGTCAGTGCAGGCTCAGAGTGGTGAGTAACGAGCAACAGCCACAAACCCCAGGAGACGGGCCTGAAAGCCTGGTGAGGAGGTCCTGAAAGCCGTCATCTAGGGAAAGAGTCAAATGTCAGGGACAGGTTAGCAGGACTGACTCTGAGGAGGCCTGTGGCCGCCTTCCTACCCTGGGCTGCCTCGACCTGTCTGGTCACACATGGGCTGGATTTCCCCAACCTTGCCCCGACTTTCCCTGTGTCTCCAAGGCCGGAGGAGGCTGGCAAGAAGAGAATTAGGGTTTGGGGGTGTTGGCCAACAACCACCTGCCCTATCTAACCACAGCTTTGATCAGAGCCGGGCAACCATTCTCATCGTCCCTCCTGCCCTGGGGCTGAGCCTCTGGGCCAGAACCAATTTCTACCTTTAAACAGAGTCCTGTTTGGAGACTTGTAAAAATTAACTGGCTCCCACCTCTGTTTCCTGTATTCTTCTAAGGTTTTGGCAAGAAAAATTGTGAAAGACTTTGAAATGGGCAAAGATCCTTGGGATCTTTCAGTGGAATGTCAGGCGCCGTCTAGACTGCTGTCCAGGCTAGAGAGCCCTTCCCGGTGTCCGATCCTACAGGCAGCTACACCGTTCACTGTCACTGACGATGTTGCGTCCTGAAGAGACAGAAGTTAACTTTTGGAGGTCTGATGCCGAGACACAGGATTCCTGTTCACAGGAGTGCAAATGAAGACGCCAGTTCTGCATCCCTTCCGCATCCCTGATGGCCCACATACGTATCTGTGTTTTGGACCCTCCTGTGAACTGGCTGTAACATCTTACTGGTTCCCTCATTAATTTACAAGTTCAACGAAATCGAAGACGTGTTCATTTTATATTTGCATAAGAGTCATGACTTTGCCTTTTAAAAAATTATCCTTTAACAGTTTTCAATATCTGTCTTGTGCTTAAGCTGAAGGAATAGAGAGAGGGAGAGAAGGAGAGGAAAGCAGGGAAGCAGGCAGGATGGGAGATGCGGGAAAAGAGAAAAAGAAAAAAGAAAAGCCAAGAGGGGAAGGATTGAGGGCAGAGACAGGCAGGAGAAAGAGGAGAGCTGGGGAACAGCAACCGAACCAAGGAGGAAGAGAAAGAAAAGAAGCTTCTTGTCCCTCACACATACAAATGCTCTCCTGCTGCTTGAAATAAGTCTTTCCTTTGAGTCAGCTGCAAGAGGCCGTCTCGGTCCCTCAGTCCGAGAGGGAAATTAATTTCTGCCTCTGTCGTTTCCCAGGTCACCAGTTATATTAAGCCAAAGTCCCTTGGTGGCTGCAGTCTATAATTTTTCCACTCCCCACCCTTTTGAGTCAGATTGCAAAATAAGGACATTTTGAAACTTGGACTCTTCGTGTTCAGGCTGGAGATGTGGCCCAGGACTCTCAGGTCCCATAGAGCTGGGCGGGGTGCTTACTGAGGGTCCTGCTGAGACAGCACCAGGAAGGCAAGCAGAGCTGCCAGGTTGCTCCTATGGGTGCTCAGAACCTAGCCTGCCTCCCTGGGGAGACCACACGGTGTCCCCAGGCCTTCCCCTGGCAGCAGGACGTGGCGGCAACTACGGTGCCATGTCTGGGGTTGGAAGTAGGCTCTTTGCCCTGAGATATCTCCATTGGCCTGGCACAGATCTGAAATTCAGACAGTCAGTTGTCATCATTCTAACAAGGCCCCTTCATAATATGTCCTCAATCTATTTTCCAAACTTATCTCCCAGCACACCTGCCATGCATCCTGCACTCCAGCCGGGCCAGCCAACCTGCCACTCCCTGAACAAGTCAAATATTTTCACGCCTCTGTGCCTTTGCTCTTGCTGGTCTCTCTGCTTGGAATGCCTTTTCCCTTCCTCCTCCACATGGTGACGTCATACTCATGCTTTCTTCTTATTTCCAGGCAGAATGAATTATTTCCTCCCTTGAGCCTTCACATGTACTTTATATCATCCGTCCTTAGACACGACACTCATCACTCTGGTTTGTAATTATTTGCCTGTCTGCCAGTCTGTTCTTCAAGGGCAAGAGCCCAGGCTTATTCGGGGCCTGTCCCGGTACTTGGCACAGTGCCTAGCACATTCATCCAGTAATTTCACAAATTTATTGAGCACTGACTATGTGCCAGGCTGTTTTCTAGGCACTGGACAGTGAACAAAACGGATAAAGTTGTCTGTTCTCATGGAGCTTACATTCTTGTTGGGGAGGCAGACAACATACAAAGAAATAGATAATAAGTCAGGTCACGCTAAGTGTTAGAAGGAAGTCAAGGGGGCTAAGGGCGCAGGCCACAGGGGAGGAAAGCCTCTCTTGATAAGCCAGCATGTAAATAGAGACCTGAAGGAGATGAGGGAGCGGGTCATTTGGGGAAACAGCAGTTCTAGCCCGAGGGAACAGCAAGTGCAAAAGTGCCGAAGCGGGAGTGTGTCAAGTGTGTTCAGTGGACAGCAGCAAGGGGGCTGATACGGCCAGAGTAGTGAGCGATGGGAAGGGCTGCAGGAGAGGAGCTCCAAGAAACAAGTAGCTGGGGGTCAGAGGACTCAGAGCCTTTGCGCCAAGGCAGAAGCTTCGGCTGTTACTCCCAGTGAGATAAAGAGCCACTGCAGGCATTTGAGGAGAGGAGAGATGATCTAACCTCGATTTTAGAGCATTCGTGATCATACGTGACCTCCTGGCTACTCTTTCGAGAACAGACTGTCCATGGCAGATGCTCACAAAAGTCATCCACCATGTGGGACCAGATGCAAGTGGCCTTGGAGGACAATGTGAGCTTGTCCTAGACTGGACAGGAAATGGGAGCATGTGCTCCCTTTAATCGGTATTCTCCTTCTCCCTTAGAGAAGTGTCCCAGCTGATGAGGATTTTCTGCCCGGGGTACTGAATGAGCCTGGAGAGATCAGACAGCACTCGTGGGACATAAACAGAGAACCTGGCCTGCTAAACTGAGAGATACTGACCTTGCCTGTAACAGTTCACCCAAACAGTCAAGGCAGGCGTCCTGGAGGAGGGAGGCTCATTATCCAGTAATTTATAAAAGGCAAAGCAGGGCAGGAGAAACCAGCCTGTCACAACCCCAGCCCTCTGGCAGTATGACTGTTGGCTCTGAGTCACCTTCAGGATGGCCCTGGCAAATGAGCCCTAAGAAAAGCTTGGCTGAGAGAAGGAATAAAAGACTTTGACTACCTGCTCCTTCCAGGCCCCTTCGGTAAATCCTCACTGTTAAAATATCCAATAAAAGTTGAAGACATCACTTCTCCCCTCTCCATGCCACCCCTCCAAAGAATGGAATCTCTAACGGTGGAATTTCAGACACCTGGTACGGCCGGCTCCTAACCTGCCCTTGGGGAGGGGACTTCCCGGGAGCGCCTTTATTCCCACCTCCCTTCTTTCAGGGCGGAACACGGACCGGCAGACAGGGGCCCGAGCTCTGGCGGCAGGGTTCCCTGGCCCGCCCGCCGCCGGTCCGGGTCCTGGCGCGCAGAGGCGGCGGCGGGGCATGCAGTGGGGACTGGCGCTCGGCAGGGGGCGCAGGGGACCCGCTCGCTCTCCGGAGCCCCGCTCCCCGCGGCGCCCTCTCGCTCGCGCAGCCTCAGGGCTGGTGTGGGCGCGGTCAGGAAGCGCCTGTTAAGCCGCTCCCCAGTCATCAGCTGCCCCCTTCCCTGGCCGCGGCCTCAGCCCATTTTCCGGTCATCCTAGTCCCCCGGCCCGCAGGCCGCCCCGGATGCGCCACACCCTCCACAGGCCAAGCGTCGCCTCCGCAATTCCTTCCCTTCCAGATGTGGACGGTGGGGGAGGGCGGTGGTCAGGGTGGGGCATGGTCGGGAGGACCTGAGCTTGGGACTCCAGACGATGAGGATTAGCAGTGTTGTAGCAAAAAGTTGCAGGCGAGAGGTCAGAGATGATTTCGTCCCGGGTCCTTGCCCTTGGCCTGCGCGGCCCCAAGGCTTGGGGCTCGGGTGGGGGCCAAGAGTAGAGCCCAGAGCCCTGGGAAAGGAGGGCAGGCGGCTGCAATGTTTACCTCTCCAGGGCCTGGCACGTGGTAGGGGCCAGTCTATATTTGAATGAATGAAAACTGAAAAGTGGTCTGTTTGCCTGAGACCAGCTCCGGTCTGGCACACTACCTCCCTGCAGGGTTTGCCACCCTCACTTCGTCCCTTACCTGTTTCTCTCCCCCAGACCATCTTCCTACACCTCACAGCATTCCTTTCACTTCCTGCCACTGCTCAAAAGCCCTTAGTAGCCGCCTGACCCAAATCTCTTCTAGTATTCAAAACTCCATTCGGTCTTGCCCCAACCTACTCACATACGTGGCACACTCTTCTGCTTGAATCTGCTCTCCAGCTACACTAAATTAACTCAGGTCTCCTGAGCATAACTTGAGCCCAGCCTCCTCCTGGGAGCTGCCCATCTCCTTTTCCTCTATCAGCAACACCTCCTCTTTTGCCTCCAAAGCTCTCTTCCTTCAATGTCCAGCCTCAAATCCCATTCCCTTCCTTCAGGAAGCATTCCCTGACTTTTTCAGCCCATAGTAAGTTTTCCCAGCCCTGACCTCCTATACCGTACACTCCTTGGCCCTTTTTGGTACCAGTTACCTATGGTGCTTTGTCATATAGTACATATGTGCCTGTCTTTTCTCTCCCACTAAATTGCAGACACTTGGAAGGCAGGATCCAAGTCCTATTGGTCTTTCTATCTCCTCCTTCAGTGCATCACACATTACTTGAGCATCTGCTACATACCCAGTGTAGAGTCCAGCATATATGGTCCCAAAGGAATTTAGGACACTGTCCCCCACAATGAAGTTGGGGAGACAACAAAACACATGGAGCTTCAGGAAAAGCAGAGGGTGTGGCTCCGTCATGGAGCATTCACTAGGAAAGTCCCGAATGACTTTGTTTGGGAGCACTCAGCATCCTGGATTAGGAAGCAGTCTCATCTCTCAGGGAGTGTCTGCCCATTCATGGAGCCACTCATCACCCATTCCCTCATTCATTCATTCATTCATTTGATAAATATTTGTTGAGTCCTCAGTTTATCCAGGTGACTCAGGATTGGTCATACTGCAGCCCCAGGGCTGGCTGGTATGTGTGTGTGTGTGTGTGTGTGTGTGTGGTGGGGAATACTAGGAGCCGGGAAAGCTTTTAGTGTGAGTTGTTTCTTTGTCAGTTCCTGTTTAGAGGCATAAGTCCCTGCTGGAAATCGTCTTGGGAAAGACTGGGTGGGTGTGACCAGAGTAGGAAAATGGGATTTCCTGGAGGGCAGGGGAACCATCAGCCTTTCCTGAGGGTAAGGTACCCCGACTTTGCCTTATAGTTCACTTGGAAGCAGCCTACTCTGCTAGAGTGCACATTCACCTCAAAGTCCTTTCCTTCCAAGATCAGTCAAGGTTTTCCAAACAGCCCCCTGAGGTCCATTGGCCAGATGGAAAAGCCGAGGCTAGGAGATTTAAGGTTTCCCCAAAGTCCCTGGGCTTTGGGCCTATCCCAGGGCTGGGCCTAGGCCAGGTCATTTACATCCTGGTCTCCTCCGCTTCATTGTAGGGGGCTGTGTCCTAGACACCTCTAGGACCCTATATGCTAGACTTTACACCTGGTACGTTACTCAGTGCTCAACCTGCTCTGTGTGCAGGTACACCCAGGCCTATTGAAGAGCCAGTCAAAGGAGAGAAATCTCTGGCCTCTCATAAGGAAGGAGGCAGGTCCCTGGACTAGAACCTTTTAAATTTCAGATCAAAGTGACGGCCCCCACCATATCTGGCTACTAGTAGCTCTCCATTTCTCACTCAGAAATTCACTGGTCACTCATTACCAAATCCTGACTCCAGCTGACTTCCAAACTCTACTCTTAATGCCCAAATTCTAACCACTCCTCTAAATCATTCATTCCCTAATTCTAACCGGAATACATCACTCCCCCCTCAAGAGCAACTCAGCCCATCTAAAACCTTCCCTGGTGACCTGATGCAATCTTTAATATCCCTCACATAGTATGCAGTGGGTCAAAGCCGGCTGACCTAGCACCCTGGAGCAAGAAGGTCCAAAATGAGGTGCAGGCAGCCAGGCAGGGCCTGTAATGCCATGAATTTGTATTCGTTATGAAAGTGGCCCCTTTTCCTCCCCAGGTACCCAGCCCTTCATGTTGTCCCCAGGCCCCTGAAAAAAATAGGGTGTTAAACTTTCTAGAGATTTTCGAGAGAAGCCTGAAACAAACAAGGCTTACCAGAAGAGATGATGGTAGGCATCCCACGTATAAAGTAGAGGAAGATGGGCACAGATGTTAGCTCAGGGCCAGTCCTCCTCAGCAAAAAGAGGAGGATTGGCAGTAGTTAGCTCAGGGCTAACCTTCCTCAAAAAAAAAAAAAAAGTTTTAAAAAAAGAGATGAAGCATTAATGGCAGGATTTCAGCCATTCAGGCATTCCAGCAAGCTGTCATTCAGATGTAGTTCCTGCCCTCAGGCACATTACTATCTAGAGGCAACTGATTTTTTTGAGCACTTGCAACGAGTTAGGTACCAGTGTTAAGCACTTTTCCCTGTTACATTTTATTTAATTGTTACAACGCTATGGAAAAGGAACTATTACTCCATTTTGTAGATGAAGGAACTGAGGCTCAACGCTGGTAAACGGCAAAGCCAGAGACTGAAAGACTAAGTCCCTTTTCCTGCATTGCCTCTGGGTGGGGCAGGGGAGGGAAGCGTTGCAGGAACCCTGACCTGTTCCTGAGTCAAGTCGCCTCCGGCACCAGCTATCCCAGGCAGCCAAGGGTGGAGCCAGGGAATTGAGCCAGATTCTCTCCAAGGCTCCGCCCACCTCTGATTTGCTGAGCCTATCAGGTTGCAGGCCCTGGGGGCGGAGCCAGAGGCTGTAGACAGGTGCCCCGGAGTCGGCGGAGGGTCGGAGCCGAGGCCTGGAAACTCCGTTTGTTGGCTGCTGTTCTTTTCCTTGGTGTCCAGTTTTACCTGTTTCCTTGTTGACCACCAGGGTTCCAAGCTACTGGAGAGTCACGGCCTGCTCTGGCTTCCCATTGAAGTCACGGTCCGATTAGTTTTGTCCACAAAGCGGAAAACCCTGCCTTAAAGAAAGCAATTCTGCTTCCACTTCATGATCATCATAAAATAGTGCTATTTAGTTGATCGGTACGTCAGGCAACTACTCTGCTCAGGCTTGTGGAGAAGAATGACCCCTGCCCTTGAGGTGCCTACAACGTGGTTATAAAAAAATATGAACTAATGAATAGAGGATTATAGTAATAGATCATATTCTAGAGCACTGACTGCATGCTTTCAACAAGGAGTATCCCGTTTAGTGCACAGTAACATCAGCACACGTCACAGCAACTTTTCTCCCGCAACAGGTGGGAAGAGCTGGGGGAATGGCATCAGAAGAACTTAGATTCAAATTTAAATCCTATCAAATACTAACTGTGCGATGCTTGAAAGGTACTTAACCAGTCTGAGCCTCAGCTTCCATATCTGCAAAATGGGAGTATTTTATATAAAGAGCTGTTTGTGAGGGCTAAGCGGGATGATGCCTATGAAGCATCTAGCATGGTGTCCGGGATGGAGTAGATGCGTATGTGTTCATCCGTTCATTTTACGAATATGTACTGGGTGCCTGTCATGTGCTAGACACAGTTCTAGGCACTGGAGATACAACAGTAACAAAACGCAAAGCCCACTTATGCTCTATGGCTTATTCAGTCTTGGTTTCTTTTCCGCCAGCCTGTTTCCATACACTTTTAAGTTGATTAGCTCATTTGAAGTAGATGTAGTTATTTACTGCATCGTTGCATGATCCTGGTCAAGTAGGGATAAAAGAGGATTAACTCCACGTGATGGATGGAGAAACAGAGGCCGAGAGAGATTAGATGATTTACTCAACACATTTATAACAAACTGTAGACCACAGATTGGTCTCCCCGTTTCCCAGCCTTATCGCCTCCAGGGACTCTCTCTTCTGACATGTGTTCCAGGCAGCTCTACATTTCTTCTGGGGGCTGTGAGCTTTCCAGAGAAAGTTCCTGCAGAGAACTTACTGTTGGAGGTCCAGCCCCTCCCACTCTCAGGCTCTGTCTATACAGGTGAAGTGGAGTGCTGAGCATCAGGGCCGAGCCCTCCTCCTGCATAGACTTGGTTCACTATGATGGGGAAGAACAGGTGGAGAAAGAAGTTGTGACTGAGCCCCACTGACCATCTCCCATGCCCCAGCATGTAGCCACTGCCCGCTTAGGTTCTTTCCTGCTGAGAGTCCTCCTAGCCCTTCCTCCAAACTCGCTCAGGTGATGGCCGAGGACCCAGCAAGCTTCCCTCCGCAGTGTGGGAAAAGCACTGCCGTCCAACCCGGCGTATAGGACCTGCAGGTAAGAAAAGTTATGTTTAGTAAACCTGGCCCTCAACTTCATTAATCTGTAGCAAAATTTATACTGGGCGAAGACAATATACAACTTGTTCTTTCACAGAAGAGTTCCTTCGGATTGCAAAACATTGGAAACAAGCTGAATGTCCAAACAATGGGTTCTTTGAGAGAAACTGGGCTTTCTCTGCTCTGGAGTATTAGGTAGCCGTTAACAATTCTATCATAAAATAGTATTTCTTGACTTAGGGAAATAACCATGATATATCACTAAAGGTAAAAAGCAGGCCGGAATATCAAGGCAGGCCTT
Organism: Equus quagga; assembly: GCF_021613505.1. Classification (NCBI taxonomy): domain Eukaryota; kingdom Metazoa; phylum Chordata; class Mammalia; order Perissodactyla; family Equidae; genus Equus; species Equus quagga. Next base: position 99,938,909 of record NC_060271.1, read on the forward strand.
CAGGAGGAGGAGGCCAGGGCCAGCTCTCTTTGTCATCAAAGAAAACCTGGACTGATTTGTTTGTAGAGCCATCTTTCAACCGCCTATTAGGAGTCTGTCTACTGCAGAGGGTTTCAGATTCTCCATCCTTCCCCCTACCTTTTTTTTTTTTTTTTTGTAACCACAATCCTTGATGTTTCCTAAAGTCCGATAGAAGAAAGATCTCATGAAAATGGTGCTATTTCCTCTCAGGCTTAGCCAGGGCCTTTGCACAAGCTGTTGCAGTTAAAAGGAGGACATCTCCCTCTCAACACACACACACACAGACACACAGACACACAGACACACACACGGACACGCGCGCTCCACTCAGTTGTCGCTTCATCTGGGAGGCTTTCCTCGGCTTCCCTGACAGGTCAGTTTCCTCCCTGACACGTCCTCACAGCACCGTGCACTTCCTCCTCCTTTGTTGACATTTATTTCTGTAACTATCTAATGAATGTCTTTCTCCATCTATGCTGTCTCTCTCCACGATGACAAGGATCTTGGCTGCTGATGCTCACCACTTTCTTTACCCCTCAGCATGGTTCCTGCCACAGACTCTCAATAAATGTCGCATGCATAGGTACAGGAACGGCCAAAGAGATGGATGGACAGAGGAGCCTGCAGGGTCTCACAAGCCGCAGGGAGGGGAGTGAGTACAGCAGATATGCCTCCAAGGCAGAATGGAGCTTGGAATCGGGCTGGCTCCAAACATAGCCGAGTAGGTGGCTGCCTGAAGTGCAATTTCAGGGTCACTAGGCAGGCCCTCCCCCACCTCGGCTCCAGTGCCCGGCATCCCTTTTACCAAAGGAGACAGAGCCTTTTGTTCCCTAAAGTGTACAGAGCTCAGGCACGAATCCCACATTTCTGGAGAGGGGAGAGGTGCTCAGTGGCTTACTTATGTTCATGCTAAGGGGTCAGTGACTGACAGAGCCTTTCCTAAGAGCAAACTGTGATGCCAGGGGGTGTGTGGAGGAAGGGAGAGGAAATTAGGGAGCCAGGCTGGGACCCAAAATGGGGAAAGGACACAGAAAAAGGAGTCTTAGGGCCTCAGGCCACCTTGACCTGCGGTGTCATTTTGCCTTTGCCGCTCGCAGCCCAGTCCTACTGGGTATTAACAGCCTTTTTGGTAGATCGGGTTCTGCAAATATTTGACGTCTGGAAAACTTTCAACAAAGATGGCGCTCAGAAGCCTGGCTCGGAGGCCCCAGGATGACAACCTAATTACGTTCCTTTTAATAGCTCCTTCCCAAGTGCTCAGTCACGGACATCTGCTCTGCCGCGGTTGCCTTCGGGGAGGAATATTTTTAACACCGTGATGCCACAAAAGGAAACTTCTGAAGCCTGGATGGAAATGGCCTCAGCGCTCCCAGGGCCGCAGGTAGGTAGGGCCTGATGCGGTCCCTCCCCTCCTCCACCCGCGGAAACAGGCCAGGCTCCTTCTCGCAGCAGAGGAGGCGTCGGTTTACTAGGAAGTGGTGGTTGTTAGGCATGTGTTTTTTTAATTTTCCCTTTTCAGTTTTCACAGAGGCACGTTCGGTGTGCCAGGCCACCTCACCCAGGCTTCCATGTAAGCAGAAGATCGAAAATAACAACGGAGAGCACAGCAAATGCTCGGCCGCCAGCCCGCCCCACTCACTTAACTGTTCTTCCCCACACCCCGGCTGAGGATCCCCCAACCCAGACCCTTGTCATGTCAGCGGAAGGAATGGGAGAGAAGAACAAGAAAAACAAGGATTGCTGTGGTTTGTTTAGTAGGAGATTAGCGCGCTAGGAAGGCCGAGGGCTGAGAGGCTAAAGAGGGAGATGTGTCTTGAGGGTCCGCGGGATCAATGGGAAAAGAGCAAGGAGCCAGAGAGACCCTTTACTCCAAATTCCCTTCTCCTTTTCTACAGACAAGTTACCGAGGCCAAGAAGGGTAAATAGACTTGCTCAGAGCCTTAGCGTTGCCACCTGGGTTGACTCATCTGTTTTCAGCCAAAGAGTTTGTTTCGGTGAGAGCTGCTCTTTTATTAGTTCATCAGATCGCCTTGGCAGACCCTTGACTGAAGCGTGACCTCTTTATCTGGGAAGCCAGTTCTCTTTGACAGAGGGGCACCATGAAGCAAGGAGGAGAAAGGGGTCTTCTTCGGACCAGACCACCTGATCAGTCCTGGCCCAGAGACTCAGATGCCCATCAGAAAGGAGCCGCTGGGCAGCCGGGCTGTGTTTACACCAATATTTTCAACCCACAAATTGTTTATTTTAATGGTGGCTGCTTTTTTTCATAAGTTCAAGCACATTCTAAAGGTGCTTAAGGAGCCTCTGTGCTTATACTTAGTGCAATTCCCTTCCATGCTTGTAGTGAACACAGAGGAAGAAGCATTTCGGACCAGTGCCAAGGAAGCATGCGTGTGGAGGCAAGGGTGGAAGGTGCTGCTCCACTCCCCTGCCAGAGAGCTCATCTCCCAGCCCAGAGGCCAGGGACACCTGGCTCAGGGGAGTGCTTGCACTGCCCGCAGAATTTTTGTAGCTTCTTCCCTTCAGCTCTCACTTGACAATCCTGGGCTTTTCTGGTGTTCTCACCCTTCAACTGCATCCTCTGTTGCTAGCCAGCTGCCCATTCTTTGGGCCTTCCTTTATTCAAATTCTGGAGAGAGGGACTGTGATGGACTCAACTTGGTTTTGGCTTCAGATGCTCTCCCTTTGGGGTGCCACTGTCTGGAGGCACTGGTCTTGGCTCAGCTGGACCTTCAGGGCCAGTCCTTGTCCGCCCTGCATAAGGACGAGCCTGGGCTGCTTCCCCGAAGGAGTTCTGGGACCCGCTGGGCAGCTCACTGCTTGGCCAAGGCGGTACTCACGGTGCTGGAGACGCACTTTTGGAAAAACCAAGGCAGCTCTCTGGTGAGGCAAAGGCAGGACAAGCCCCTGGTGATGGGGCCCAGCTCTTAACACTGAAAAAACAAACAAGTGTTCACCAGGCACCATGATGGAAAAATCTAGGGGGTCTGTGGGGAGGGCCGGGGAGGACAAGTGTACTGAGTATGCAGCAAGGTTGGTGCCTGTGGAGAACTCGCCTTATTCACAACCCCCACTGAGGCCACGATACAAAGGATCTAATACTAGTAGTACTGCTGCTACTACCACTACTACTAGCTCACGCTTACCCCGTGCCAGCCACTGTTCTAGGTGCCTGCCATCCATTAACTCCATCTCCACACTGCCCTCTGAAGTAAGTACCATTCCCATTTTACCTCTGAAGACACGGAGGCTCAGAGAGATTATGTAAAGCCAACCCCACACAGCTAATAAGTGGAGGAGCTGGGATCCAACCCGGGACGCATGTGCTCCTAATAACTTTGCTGTCCTGCCTCCCTGATAGAAGCAGGTGGCGTCCACCATGCTGTTTGAGGGGTACCATTCGGTCCTAACTGCCAGAATATCTCCCTCGGTTCTATCATGCTTGCCATCCCTCTAAGGATTCAGAAATTCCTGCTCTCAGTCGCTAATAGAGTGGAAGACATGGTAACTTTGGAAGGGCCCTTTGCCCTCTCCCTCTGGACCGTTAGTCATAAGCAGATGCAAGACAGGTGTAGTGGTTTCAGTCTTAGGAGGTAGTAAGCTATCAAAGCCCGGAGGTTAAAGGAAGTGGCAAAAGCAGTCAAGGGATCCAGGTTTAACCTTGAACTTAGGTGGAAGAAGAAGCCAATCCATGGTGTATTGTATGTAGAAGTCTCAGGGAAGAAACCCTGCACCCCAATACCTATCATTCGCCATTATAGTTCCAGAGCAGTGCTGGCCCACAGAACTTGCTGTGAGGATGAGAATGTTCTGTATCTGTTCTGTCCAATTCAGTAGCCCCTGGCCAAATGTCGCTACTGAGCACATGAAATTTGGCTAGTGTGACTGAAGAACTAAATTTTTAATTTTAATTAATTTAAATCTAAATTTAAATTGCCACACGTGGCTATTGGTTATCATAATGGACAGGGCAGTTCTTGAGGCGTCTTTTAGAATATATATCCTATTGGGAGGCTCAGACCTTGAGCAATTATCTGCCAAACAGTTCAGGGCGTGCGGGTTAGGGACAGGCAGATGCATTCCATTCAGCCAGCACGAGGCTTTACCCTCTTTAGTCGGAGCAGGCACTCTCCCGTCTCCAGTCCCCTTCCAGGGCCAATTCACATAATTTGACACCGCTGAAGTCCTGTTCAGTTTTGACCCCAGTAGTGGTAAAAGCCTTCAATGGTTCTCAACTTTATTTCATTTGCTCCTTGCAGCAGCCCTGAGAATGAGGTAGAGTTGAGATTGTTTTGCCTGTTTTATGGATAAGAGAAGGAAGGTTCCCAGAAGGCCTCAGGAAGGGCCATTCTCCAAAGCCAACTCCACATTTCCTGTCTCACTCACATAGACACGGGATGCCGTGGGTTTATACGTGGGGCTGATGTGGCCCTCGCTTTGGCGTCTTGCCCCGCCCTGGCCGTGCCTCCGGTAGGCCTCAGAACGCCTCTTCCCCAGCGCTCCATTCTTGTTTTCATTCAAACATCATCTTGATTCATTTTTAATGCAAGCCAGCTGCTGTCCTAAGGCTTACTTAATACATCTCTTCCACTCACTCGTGGGCCTGTCTGCCTGGGCTTCCAGGCTTCTACTGTGCTTCTCAAGGCAAACCCACTTGGGGCCCATCAGCAGATTCAACTGGGTGAACTGGGAGGGAAAAAAATCAGCCCTCCACCTCTACCACCTGGGAAGCCTGTGCCCCAGGCCTTCTCTCCACAGCGAACCTGATCCTAGCCCCATCCCAGTTTTCCACTGACATCACACTGCTTATCTACTGGCTTCTGGAATTTAACACCTGCTTGACCCCTGCCCCTCTCAACCACCCTCAGGGCCCCCACTCAAGTTTCCTGCCTCCCTGACCCTGGCAGCCTACACTGAGCTCTGTCTGCTCCCCCGCAGCCCCACCGTCTCCTTTCCCTTTCTTGAGACTTCGTGTTTATACCACTGTATGACAGCGTGGAGGAGGAAAGAGACCTGCTTGCAATTAGGAAGTGCAGGTTGTGTGACCTTGGATAAGTAATTTGACCTCTTGGAGTTTCCGTTTCTGAAATTGGGATTTCAGGGATTGGACCAGATTAGTGATTTTTCACACTGGTTTTCCCAGGAGGGTTCCTCAGAGACTGCTCTGATAGATGGGAGCTAGGAGGGTGGGGAGCCACGTGGATCAGAGCCTGAGGTTTTCCTCCACCCTCTTCCACCAGAGAACCCACCTTGATCTGATTAATGGACCAGGCTTCTAAAATGCTACTGTGTAGAGAGAGACTGAAAACTCCAGATTATCCATAATTAGATGATCCAAAAGGACTCTTACAGCTCTAACGTGGCGGGGTCAAAGTGTTGTCTCGCCGGTGGGTTACAGGCCCCTTGGGGACAGTTTGTGTGCAGACCACACAATAGGAGCCCAATCAATGCCTGTAGAATGAAGGAAGGAACAATGGACACTCTCTTGTTCTCTTCTGTGATATTCCATGTCCATCCTCTCACCAGGCAGACTGAAGGGCCTTATTCTTGCACTTCTTGTGCATTCTCCAGACAGCTCCTAGCACAGGGCCTGCAGTCTGGCCTCAAACCCTCTTCCCAGTTGAAAGGTCCAGGGGGTGGGAGGTGGGGGTGGAGTGAGGGGGGTGGGGGAAGCACCTCTGGGAGGCAGTCTGTAAACCTGACCAGAAAGTGTAATAAAACAAAGGCCAAGCCCTGGGTGTCAGTCCCGCCTCCTTTACTACATCCATGATCTCTGGCAGGGACTCAGGTCCCTCTGAGCCTCGCATTTCTCTGCTAGGTAATAATGCTCAGGATTTGTTTATTATTTTGAAGCCAGATCTTATATCTAGACCCCTCCCTCACACCTTGTGGTGTGGCACTCTCCCCAGCATGGGATGGTGGAGGGATATATTAATTGTTTCTTCGGAGTCCCCCTCGGCTCAAGGTGGAAACCACAACTGAAAGGTTCAGAGTTGAGTTGTGAGAAGCAATAGCTGGCCAATAAAACCCACACAGTATGATGAGTCTTATAAAAACAACCACAGAGTGACAGAGGCCAGAAGAGCTGGTTTGGAAGGGAGGGGAAAGGAGAGAGGTGGCTCACAGAGAGAAGCTATGGACCCTTCAGGCTGTGACCAGCCCACAGCACGTGGAACAAAGCCATGGGACCATCTTGGCCTCAGAGCTGTCTTCCCATCTCCCAGAACCTGTGTCTACAGATTGTGACTGGTGGAGACCAGACACACAGCATGTCCTGGGGGACAAATAATGAAGCACCTCCTCAGCATTATGCCTCTTCTTTCTGTGCTTTCTCCCATCTTCCCCATCTTCTTTAGATGCCCAGAACCTCTGGAACAAGAAAGAAGGAGAAACTCAGGGACAAGAAAGCAAGAGTGCATTGGAGTGGCGCTCCCTACCTGGAGATGTTGGTGATGGCACATGAGAGGGCGCTGCATCTCCAGGGGATTGTGAAAAGAGGAACTCTCAAGCCAGAGGCCATGTGTGACCCATAGGTGGTTGTGGGTTTGGTGAGCATCATGATAACCTCAAGCTTAGTAAGAAAAAAAATTAAAAAAATAACGTAACTGCTGATATTTAAAAAACAGGAGATTTTACATAAAAGTTTAGATTTCTGGCTTTTTTGGAAAATTGGAAGAACTGAAAGTGCTGGTCACACATTCCCACTGGGTCAGAGTTGGCTGAGCCCCACCACTGCTACCTTCCTTAAAGGAAACATTTGCTCCCTGGTTTGCTGCCACAGTCCCTACCATTCCCTATCATTACCCCTGGCTTCCTTCTGCCATTTATGCCACTGCCTGACTCCTATAGCCTCTGAGCTTGTGACCTCTGACTTTATCCAAAAATACAACTAAGTAATAGTAGGAGCACAGAAAACCATGAAGGCAATATTTCTGGGCAGGGAATATCTCCTAACGCTGTTCCATTTGGGAGGTCACCCCTCCTGAAAGAGGTGAATCCTACTCCCCAGCCTCACAGATTGTGGAGAGCATCAGACTGCCAAGGGTTTTGGGAAAAAGCTTTTATAGATCTGCCCGGCTCCCTGTCCCCACAGCCTGCCCCCTCCAGCGTCAACAGCTGCCCATTTCATCATCATCACCAGCAAGTTCAGGCCCTGATTGCTCACTCTCTGTGAACCAGGATCGAGTCAGCTTTGTGCCTGGGCCTAGCCTGACCTTGCAGTCCATTCCATTATCAGGTCCTTCGCTTTGTGTCTGCGGACCGCTGTGTTTGGGGTAGCCCCTCCCGAATGCCCACCTTGGTTTCCTAGCAGCCCCGCAATGTTCTGCCCTGCCGTCCCATGCAGCTGGGTCCTGGCTCTGGAACTGCTGCTGCCGCCAGACTCCTTAATCTGCAGGACTCCTTCCTCCTTCTGCCTCTGCCTGTCCCAGAGGCTGACCTGCCCTGACCCCTCAGGACAGGCCTCGTCCTATTGCTTGCTTGCCTGACCCCGTGCAGGATGCAGCCAGCACAGGCAAAGCTTGTCCAGAGAGTGGGCGTTAGGTGGGATTTCAACCTCCACTCGCCCCCTCAGCCAGGCACCTTTGTGCACAACTGTACAATGACTCTGAGTAGGTTCCCTGGGTCCCAAGCCCAGCCACCCCTGTTGGGGTCTCATCCTCCCATTGACCCAGCTTCATTTCTGAAACCTATCTCCCAGTTTCCCAGCATTCCCTCTTCCTCCTCATCTGACACCTTATCCTGGGGAAACAAGTGATTAATGTTATAATAATTAACATATTGAGATTCTGTCTGAGGCAGTATACTAAGCATTGCATATGCATTGTTATTTTTAATTCGTACAACCACCGTGAAAGGGAGAACTGCTGCCCCCATCTTCTGGATGAGGAAACTGAGGCATAGAGAGATCAAGGAGTTTTCCCAAGGCCCACCACTAATGAGTGGCCAAAACTACGGTTCAAACCAAGGGCTGTCTGTTGCGTAAGCTTTTAACCACTCAGCTTTGTCTCCCAAATCAAAGAAAGCTAGAAAGGAGGCTCAGAGAAGACAATAATTTGTCTAAGATCACACAGCTCAGTGGTAGAGCTCGAATTCAAACTCGGGTAAGTCTTCTGTCACCAAGTCCAAAGCTCCTGTCCCTGCTGCTATGCTCTTAGGCTGCCTCTGTCACTGCTCTGTTTGTTTCTCAGCTCCTGGCACACGACGAGGCTCACAGGAGGTGTTCAGGAAATATTTGCAGACTGAAGGACTTATCACATCTGATTTGATATGCCTGGTTGGCGTTGTTTTCTCATAGACTCTCTCCAAATTGCTTTGATATCAGCCAAGCTGGTCTTGCCCACAGGCAGGTTAGATCTTAGTTCAATGCCCATCCTTCCAAACCTAAAGGGCTTGGAATTCCACCATGGAAAGTAATTTTCCGAGAAGCAGGAGAGAAGATTATAATAAATTGGATCTAATGTCCTAACATCTCAAGATAGATGAGTTTTTCAGAAAGCGTTCTGACAAGAGGACCTGGGGAGTGTGAGGAACTGAAGTTCTGCTTGAGGACACAGGGCTAAGCCTGGCACAGCAGGGTGAGAAGGCACATGTACTTAAAGGGACTTCCAGAGACGGGAGCCTCTTGGTCCTGCTCCCTTGAACTCTGTATCTCTGGGTTTGACCTTGTCTTTGGGTCCTACAGTCCCCTGGTCCAGGCCCCTCTTCCCACTTGGGGAGGTTAGCTCAGGCACCCCTGCAGAGAACCCCGGGGACAGGCAGCGCCCTAGGACAGGGCCAGCGGAAATGCTACCTTCACACAGCAAGGCTTCACACCTGTCCCCTTCAGCAGTCCTAGGCCTGGCCATAGCCTCTGGAACAACCCTGCTAAGCGGCTCAGCTTGTTAGTGGCTCTGATAGACAGAAAACGGTGTGCAAGCCTGTAAGAGCTTTGGATACCCAGCCTGCCTGGTGAAAATAGGTTTCTCGGAGGCCATTGCCAGATTTAGTTCCTGGGAGCCTGGTTTGGATTAACCTTTCCAGAACCTTCACTCAAATCAATTTAAATGAGCAAGGATTTACTTGTCCTCTTAGAGTGCCAGCACTGTTTCTGGAGGCCAGTGTAGGAGACTTCATCACCCTCCTCCTATTCCGATCCTTTTTTACATCCTGATAGCAGCTGAATTCTCTTAAAGCCAGCGTGGCATAGGGTTTCAAGGCTGTGGAGTAAGATAGACTAGGGTTCAGATTCCTTTGCCACTCACTAATTGCATGACACTTACCAACACTGAGCTTCTGTTCCTCCATCTGTAAAACATCAGCCTCAAGGCTATATATGAGAATTAGATGAGATCGTGCAGGAGCTTAGATGAGAGTCCATCACCCGGAAGGCTGTGATCAGTCAATGGCAACAATCAAACAATAAGCAAATAAAACCCTAAAGCTCCCCTGCTCCCATCACACACTCCTTTGCTCAGATACCTCCCCTAGTTCCCTTCCACCCACAGGGCAAAGTCCTGCCTTCTTTACCTGGCACTCAACGCCTTCCACATAGGGCCACATTTCAAGTGCCCAATAACCACATGTGGCTTATGGCTGCCATATTGGACAGCACAGAAGAAGAGAACATTTCCATCATTGCAGAAAGTCTCTTGAGTTGCCCTGCTGTAGGCGATACTATAACTCACTCACTACCCTGGGCCCCTTTCCTTGGAGCAGGTTTCAATGCGAGTGTAGGGTAAGAATGGTCAGCATGAGGGTCCTAGAAGGCGGGGAGTGGGCACCATCAGGCCAGGGAAGGAGTAAACAGAGCTCAGGAAACTGAGGTCAGACCACAAGCATAGCTGTCAACACTCCCCCACTCCCAAAACACTATTCATCTTTTTTCCCATTTTGGCCGCTCCAGGGGTGCCCTTGAAGGTAAGGAGATAGGGGGCAGCAGAGGGCAACAGTGTGGTGGGGGGCCTTGGACTTTGTGGGCCCCTGTAATTTACTACCTGTGACCCTTCTCTCACCTGTTTAATTATCCCTACTTCTCCAGTTGTTGGGAGGAGTAAACAAGTAACACCCTACCCCTGCTAGGGCACATTGGGAGAGTTTAACAGACGATAGATCTTTTTGTCACATTTAAATAAGTCATGTGCCACATAATGACGTTTCAGTCAACGATGGACCTCATATACGACGGTGGTCCCATAAGGTTAGTACCATATAGCTTAGGTGTGTAGTAGGCTATACCATCTCGGTTTGTGTAAGTACACTCTATGATGTTTGCACAATGACAAAATTGCCTAATGATGCATTTCGCAGAATGCATCCCCATCGTTGAGCCATGTGTGACGGTAAGCCTCATATATGAAAATCTGTCAGAGGGGTGGGAGTACATTTGTGTTTTTAATAACCAAGAGCATGCTGCTTTAAAGTGTATGCTTTCACCCCACAAAAAGTTGGTGGAAGATGGATAAAAGAAGATTGACCATGAGGTGATCATTTTTGAAGCTGAGCTAAGAAATATGAGAGTTCATTATTCTATTCTCTCTGTGTGTGCTTGCAAATTTTCATAATAAAAAAGTTTAAATACTAAGAGCATACTCCCACTAAAATTTAAGGTACCCCAGCAGACCACTTGCCCCAGACTTCCAAGGAGGTCTCTTTCTGTAACACAAGGTGCACCTGTTCTCGTGAGCTGGGAGGGGAGCAGGGAGTGTGGGGAGGGCAGTGGGGGATTGTTCATCCTGGGTGTTTCCATCCTGGTATCTGTTTATTTTATGGGGAACCTGAGACTGTGGCCTCTCAGGTGTCGGTTCTGATTCCTGATGAAAGGATCTGAGGCATGGGCCCTGATGTCCTGGTGTCCTGGCCCCTGGCCAGGTTTTCCAGTTGCTTCTAGGTCTCAACCTCAGCTAGGCTGAGAGCTTGCATCTCCTGGGCTGGAGAGCCATCCAGTTCCTCTCAGGCTCCCTGTCTGTACCTGCCCAGCCTGCACCTTCCTTTCTCCTGCTGTGGCTCCCCTGCTCCCACCTCCTGCAGCCTGGGTACCTTGCCTTTCTCACCGCTCAGGGCCCCTTTGCTTCCCCGGGCCTTTCTTCTCACTACCTCAGCCACAGGGGCTGCTCCACGGAGCTGGGCAATCCCTGAGGGACCACTCCTTTGGGACCCTCTGCTGTGCCCTGTTTTGTTCTAATTGTTTGCGGGGCCAGCCTGGTTTCTCTGGCTACAATTCCAGTCCTAGGGGCCTGAGCTCTGTTATCTCCTCCTTATTTCCAGCACCACCTACCATAAGGCTGGGTACACACAGAGGAAAAATGAATGAATAGATGGATCTGACAGGTAGAGAGCCCCTCCTTTTTCTACGTGCCACCCTCCACTCTTACCAGGGTCTCTGAGCCAAGATAAGAACCATGATGCATGGTCTTCCATCCGAATTCAGCTAGGCCAGAGACTCTAGGCAGAGTCAGCCACAGTGACACTGTCATTCTGTCGATCTGTCTGTCTCCCATGCTGGGAGAATGGCCGGAGACTGAACGATTTCAGCCTGGGAAGGGTAGTGGGTAGCTGGAGTCTCTCGGGGGGATGTTGAGAGAGAACTGGAAGAGAACAGAGAGGAATGTGGGGGCGGAGTAGCAACAAGACAGGTGGGAGTAGGGAGACACAGGGAAGAGTGTAGGAGAGAGGGAGAAAGGGGGCACAAAGAGAGAGGGAGAGATCCTTGCCGTGCACATCTCAGCCCTCTGACGTGGCTGTGCTGATATCCCCAGCACTAATTGCTTCAATTAATAATACTGCTCTATAAATTTCAGCAGCTGAGAGCAAGTGCAAGGAAAGATGACACAATGCATTAATAATGCAGGCAGCGATCGAGCTGGGCTCCAGGGCAGCTCCATTAAGGTGCCGCCGCTGGAGCGCGCGCACCAGCTAAGGCTCCGGGCAGGGCGGCGAGCGTCCTGGGGCCTCTGCAGACCGCGGGGCTGCGGGGCTGCGGGGCTGCGGGGCTGGGGCCGCAGAGGCGGCGCCAAAGGACGGGAGGCTGGGAGGCTTCAGCCCTCTCGTAAACTCCGGAAAGCACCCCTCCCCCATTCTTTGATGAGGACAATTGATGTTTTCTCAACCTTATGTAAGTGCTGCACACGGTTTAAAGACTGCTGCCCTAAATCTCCCCCACCACCCCTTCCCAGACCCCTCTCAAATTAGCAGCCCCTCCTCCGCCTCCACCAATGGCTGCACTGCCTGGGGCGGCTCTCCTGACTGTTTTTCTTTTTTTAAATCTCCGTCCCCTTCTTTCTCTCTGTATCCGCACCTCTGTCTTTTTGTTTCTTTGTCTCTCTCTCCCTGGATTCTTAAGAGCTCTCAGGGAGGTAATCCTCTCTTCAGGACAAAGAACCTGTCATTCCAAAACACGTTGAGCTGATTTCTCTCAAGTCAGCATCAGCATCATCACCCAAACCCTCCGCAAGTGTCTGCACGTGCGCACGGTTCATCCCCGGAACTGTGCCCAGGCCAGGGGCTGAGTGTGGAGCCAGAAACGAAGGAGCCAGCAGCAGGCATGCCCATCCTGAAGCTGCGGCTCACTGTGGGTCTATAGTGGTGCAAAGCCAGTTCATTTGCCTGCAGAAACCTGGCCTGCATCATCCCAAATAAACCCACTAATTCAGAGCTTCTTATTCTGGGGTCTAAGGAGATACTTTAGAGTGTCCCAGAACTCACTGAAGTTATATACCATAATATATATGCAATAATCTTGTATATATGTGCAGTTCTCTGATAAGACCGTCCACAGCATCCTCTGATTCCTGCATGGTCTGTGATGACCCCAAGGATCCTGAAGCACAGCTGTCCCTTGGGCAGTCAGGCCCTTAGAGGGACCCTTCTTTCTATCTCTGCATCTGTGGCTCTTCATAAGGCCCTCAGTTTCTCACCTGGATTTCTGTAGTCACAGTTTATGTTAAAAGGGGTCAAGGGCTAGAAATAAAGAAGGCAAGAGGCCCACCACTCACCTGAGACTCAAGTGAGAATGAAAACTCATGCTTCAGGTCTTGGCGTTCGAGCACAGGCTGGTGCCTCTATTTCGCAGAAGGACTGTTGGCAACTCAGAGTGTTCTCTAGAAGAGCCTTCCTTTCCAAGGAAGGAAGCTAGGAGAAAAACACGTATTGGGCACTTTCTATGTGCAAGGTACTGTCCCAAACAGTCTGGTGTGATCCTGATCCCATTCCAGGAGGCCGACCCTCCAGTTCCACTTCTTGAGGAGGAAACCAAGATTCCAAGAGGTTAAGAATCTTGAGTAGCAGAGCCAAGATATGAACCTAAGCCTTTTTGCCACCAAAGTCCAGCTCTTTCCATCACACAGAGTTGCCAGGGCAGAAACAGTAGCTCTTGGAGGGGCATTTTCTGTGCACAAGCCTAGCTGACTCCCACCTCCAGGTCCCCACGTCTCACTGCCGGTTCTCTACCTATACAGGTCCCACCCTTCTTTAAAGACCCCAGCTAAATCCTACTTCCTCCATCAAGCCTTTTCTAGAGCATTTTGGCATGGAGTGACCTCTTTGTGTGGGACGAACAGTGTGAGTAGATGTTAGGTATACAAAGAAGCAGGCTGCGGTGGACACTTGAGTTTTAGCCAACATCCATTTTTCCATTTATTCATGTCTAACAGATCCTCATTTCTATGGGATGTCTGCTCCTCCTTTTTAACTCAGTGGACAACGACCCCATCCCAGCTACCGGAGTGGATTGTGGTTGGTCTCAGCCAGTCACAGAAATCCTACTCCTGGGGCCGGCCCCGTGGCCAAGTGGTTAAGTCCGCGCTCTCTGCTTCTGCGGCCCAGGGTTTCGCTGGCTCGGATCCTGGGCGTGGACCTGGCACCGCTCATCAAGGCCATGCTGAGGCAGCGTCCCACATGCCACAACTAGAAGGACCTACAACTGAAAATATACAACTATGTACCAGGGGGCTTTGGGGAGAAAAAGGAAAAAAAATTTAAAGAAATCCTACTCCCTCGCCAGTGCTCAGTCTGGGAATGGGCACGTGACACAGTTCCAGCTGGTGAGATGATGGGAGAACTTGCTGGGGAGTTCCTGGGAAAGAGACAGTCTCTCCTTCGTCAGCAGGATAGTTCCATGTCTGGAATTGCAGTGGGCATCCTGCCACCCAACCCCAGGATGAAGCCCACTCAAGGATGGCAGAGCAGGGTGGAGAGGACTTCTTGAACTGCTGTATCAAACACCATTGGCCTGCCCTTCCTCTAAACCACTGCTATGAGCGATAATAAATTCCCTTGCAGTTAATGACAATTTGAGTTGCAGTTTTTGTTACTTGCTGACAAAAATATCATAGCTGATATGCTTTCCCTCCATTAACACACAGTATTTGTACTGTCTACCTGACATGTACCACATATTGCCTTGTCATCTCTACTGTATTGTTGTGTTGTTATTTAACTTTTTCTGTGTTTATATCTTGTTTATGAAGTCTGTACCAGCTCTTTCACCCACATAGATGTTCTCTCAATTCTTATAGAGCTTCCAAATAGCAGTCAAATCTGTCATCCGTTCATTCCAGAAATATTTATTGAGCTCCTATTATGTACCAGACTGTGGGTAAGGGCTGACGATACAGCAGTGAACAGGATAGACATGGTCTCCACCCCTTGGAGCTTACAGTCTGTTACAGGCTGAATGTGTCCCTTTAAAATTCTTATGTTGAAATCCTGACCCCCAATGTGATGGTAACAGGAGGTGAGACCTTTGGGAGGTAATTAGGTCATGAGGGTGTCTGTGAACCAGAAAGAGAGCCCTCACAAGACACCAAATCTGCTGGCACCTGGATCTTGGACTTCCGAGCTTTCAGAACTGTGAGAAATAAATGTCTGTTGTTTAAGCTGCCCAGTCTATGGTATTTTTGCTATAGCAGCCTGAAAGGGCTAAGACACAGTCTTACTGAGGAACTTGGACAATTAAGCAAATAACCTCAGGAATAAGTCTAGAATGACAACTGGGAAGAGCAATGCATGGAAGTACCCAGAGCTATGCCATGGTAGAGCTTGCCCTCGCCTCAGCTCAGAGAAACTGAGATCTGAAGGATGTGTGGGAGTAAACTAAGTTAGAAAAAAAAAAAAAGGAAAAATGCATTCCAGGCTGTGAGAACAGTAAAATCCGTCCTCTCTTCTCCATCCTGACTACCACTGCTCTGATGCAGGCCCCCATCACTTTTCATGTGACTGTTATTGTTGCGCCATAACTGGTCTCCTTGCTTGTAACCTTGTGCCTCTCAAGTCCATCCTCCTCTCAGCCATGAAAGTTATCTATTAACAAATCTTTGCCGGCCTCCACCATCAATCAAGATCAAGTCGCTTTCCTTAACGAGGTTCTGCATGACCTGATCTCTGTTTGCCTCTCTAACCTCATTTTCTCTCTCCCTGCTTCTGAGAACTCCCTGCTTGTTGTTTCCAATCATACTAGACAATTGGATCTCTCTAAACTGTTCTCCATGTCTACATCATCCTTCCAGCCTTCCTTTGCATGGCTGACCTGGCTCAGCTCAGGCATCATTTCACTGGATTGGGGTCAGTGGCCCTTCTCCATGCTTCCACAGCGCCCTGTGCATATTAAAGTTGTCCACTGATGTGTGTCTCCCCAACTACACCTGAGGGTTTCCAGTGTAGGGACCACATCTCACCTGTCTTTCTCCCCCTTAGAACTTAGCCCAGCTGGGTACACAGCACGCCCTCCGGAAACATTAGTCAAACTGCGCTTCATCACCCACTGTCCTGCCACATAGTCTAGCACTGGTTGCACATTCCATTTGACTGTATTCTGGTCCACTGATTGTTCCCTGTGTGCTGACTCCACGTCTAGATTCGAAGTTCTTGGAGGCCTCACCATTTCCCAACAGTCTTACATTTCTTAGCAGTCCTCATAGCACTTAACACAGCCGATCCCTAAACAAGCATTCAGTAAGTGCTAAATTAATGAAGGAACGAGTGTATAAATAAATGGATGGAGTTAAATAAATAGTTAAACATTTTCCTTTTACCTCTCCAGTCAGGAAATTGCACGTGAATCCTTTTCTTGCTGCCAGAATCCTTGAGGGCAAGCCTCGGAAGGAAAGGCTTCCTAGAAAAGCGAATGTTCACGGGGAATTCTGAGCCACTACCCTCCCAGTGGTGCCCTGACACCTTTATAGCCCAAGCTGGCCTCATCCTCCGGGCTGAGGGACTGAAGGAGGCGAGATGCTGAGGGTTCCTAGGCACATGCGGCCTTAGCTTTCCAGGCTGGAGCCCCACCGCTCCCTCCTCCCTGACTGCACTGCTTGGCGGCTAAGTAACCCTCACGGATTAAGGCCCAGGAGCTTGGGCCCTTCTCTTCTCCCACCATGATGGCTTCCTCTGGCCAGGAGACCTAATGTCTGGAAGTGGTCTCTCCTGCCGGCCCAGGCTCCCAGGAGGTCTGGAGAGAGGCAGAAGTCTGGGGAGATAATGCAGGTGGCTCACTCACTCCTGGGCTCTGAACCTGGGAAACATGGAGCAGGGCTGTGCCTGAGGTAGTCCAGATGACAGACGACAGCCAGCAAAGTTTGCTGAGGATTCACTAAGCGGGCTGCTACAGCCTGGACCCCAGGAGGCAAGCAGAGAGGATGAGCCGAGGAAGGAAGCATTGAGTCCTCTGTGATGTGTCCCTTTAAACATTGATCAGCCAAGCCTGTTTGCAGGTGGAAGTGAGGCCTTGCCTGCTGCTGGATACAGAGCTTGCAGAAGGGCCAGCTTTGCACCCAGACTTGCCTGTGCTTGAATGTCAGCTGACCCAAGTGTGACTCGGGCTGTTCCTTACCGTCTCTGAGCCTTCAAGTGTGGCAGGGCTGCAGAACCAGCTATGTAACTTGTGGAGCCCAGCACAGAATGAAAATGTGGGGTCCCTGGTCCAAAAGTACTAAGAATTCTAAGACGGTGATGGGAGAGCATTAAAGTCAGCACAGGCTCCCTCGAAGCACCAGGCCCTGGGTGACTGCACAGGTTGCCCTGGTGAAGCTGGCCCTGCAGTGGGGTCACCTGAGAAAAGTGTGAGTAGGGCTATAACTGGGAGAATCGTCACCAGCAAGTGCTCTCCAGTTAACCATCAACCGTGTGTCTTGAAGGCAGAGACTTGATCTTCCCTCATTCTTCCTGAGATAGAGGCGCTCACTGCTGATTGGGTGAAAGTGAGGGGAATTTTACTTTAGTTGGCACTGGAGTAGAGACGGCCTTCCTGAGTGTGGTGTGGATCCAGAAGGAGGGCGGTTCCAGGGCGTAGAGTCCAGGTGGGAGGCCACAAGGCCAATACACCTTGAGGCATTTGTCCCAGCGCCTTTTGGTTTAAGTTAAGGCACCTAGGAATTCACCTCAACACCAAGAAAGAGGTAACACATTACCCCCTCAGCGAGGAAGAGTCTGCAGGATCTTTGGCAAATGAGCCCTTAAGGGAGGAAATACAGAGCCAATGTGGCATTTTTAAAAGTACATGGACAGCAAGGCTTTGTTTAAATGGGAAAAATATACTCTAACTTGAATAGAAAGACTCAATTTTGTGAAAGTGAAAATTTTCCCCTAAACAAATCTATTCATTCAATAGAACTGGAATTCAATGTCATTCCAGTCAAACATCAACAGGATTACCTTTGTTTTGAACTTGGCAAAAATGGTACTGAGATTGATTTGGAAAAAATAAACATGAGAGGAGACCAGAAAAAACTTTTAAAAAATTTTAAAGAAGAAGATAGGACCTTAGATATATATTTTTTTAAAGACTTTTTAGTTTTCCTTTTTCTCCCCAAAGCCCCCTGGTACATAGTTGCATATTCTTTAGATGTGGATCCTTCTAGTTGTGGCATGTGGGATGCCACCTCAGCATGGCTTGATGAGCGGTGCCATGTCCGTGCCCAGGATCGGAACTGGCAAAACCCTGGGCTGCCGCAGTGGAGCGCGCGAACTTAACCACTCGGCCGGCCGCAGGACCTTAGATATTAAAGTACATTTTCGAGGGAACATAAAGAGACCCCTGGGACCCTCTGAAGCTTGAGCAGGTCCAGCAGATGCTGCTCTTTGCTTCTTAGCCCTGTGTTTCTCAGACCCTGGCCACTCAGGCAGCTCTGTCTGCGTGCTGGTCAGGCCGCTGCAGGAAGCCAGGGGAGCTGTCCACTGCCCACCGCCTCTGAGTTGCACACAGACACACAGATGGCTTCAACCCACAGTGGGGGTGAGGGGTCTTGTTGCAAAATCCTGCTTCTGCAGATGAGACCCATAAAGAAATTTATACCAGTTCCTGGTGCCTGGCCTCGCCCATTGCTTCTGAGGCTGGAGGAGTCATCGCGCCAGAGAAGGTCTTAAATAGGAAAGCAGCCTGCTGCTCCAGGCACTGCCGACCTGTGGAACCGGGCTCCTCTCAGTTACCAGGGTGGTAGACACACGCTGGGCTGTCCAGGCTCCTAGAGTGGCTTTTTTTCTTTCCACTGGCATTACCTGAGTCCTTCAGCTTTGGCTTCCTTGAGTGTCTCCACCCAAAATTCAAAGCATTAATTTAAAGGACAGGGAAAAATTAGGGTCAGCATTTGGTTTAGAGCAAAGTTAAATGGATTGAAACTGTGTGATGTTTCCCTGGCTGTTGGTGGCTAGCCCTCCCCCATCCCTCTCTCCAGCCTGCCTCCTTCCCATAGATAACTGACAGTGAGGACTATTCCAGAAGGCAGTGGAGATCCAGACACGTGGACGTTCTTAGTCCCTCCCTGAGCCTTCCTAGTAGCCCTGGGCTCCGTTCCTACAGAGGGCACAGGCTTCACTTGCTTCTCTATGAATTTGCTTTGGGGGAAGATGGCTTGGAGGGAGTGAGCGAGGCAAAAATCTCACGGCAGCAGTTCTTCCCCTTCTAGAAACCATTCTTTGTTTTTCCCAAACACTGGTCCTGCAGAGCAAGTTGCCCTTTGTGTAAACTGGGAGCAGAGACCTTGTTGGGCCTGAGGTGGATTTCTAATCTTCTTTACCTGCATCGGACTCAGGACTAGTGGTCCTTGTCCTGGATGGAGTCATCGCAGGGGGCTGGGAGCGAAACAATAAATTTGCCCATAGTATTAGCCCCACCCCCAGCAGGAGCCAGAGTGGGGTCTGGTGTGTGGACACTTGCTGGCTGAGACTGAGATCAGCCGTCACTGTAGACAGACCTGTTTCTTATTTTAATACTGCAGCATAAACTGAGAGGCTGCAAGTGCAGCTTCCAGCAGGGCTTGGAGCTCAGGGTCCATCTGGTTCTTAATAGGTCCTTAGAACAGGCCTGCAGAGATCGGCTTCCTGGGAGCCAGAAGGGCTGGGGGCCTTGGGCTCAGCACCACACCTCTCCTCCCAGCCCCCGCCTGCTGCATTGCACCACTGATTCAGTGAAGACATCATCCTCACCCCCTTCGGAGAGCTGCTCGCTGCTCTGCTCTGACAATTAGACTGGCTGCTGCAGAGAAGTGCTCATCCCCACCGACATATGGCTTTTTAAAGTGATAAATTGCATTAGCAAATTTCTTATTAGCTCTGCTGTCAGGACGGAGCTCCTGCCATGTTAGCTCGCTGAGGCTGATGCGTAACCTCCCAGCTGTTAATTACCATGCCAAGGGCTAAAGAGACTCAGAAGCTGGTGGGTGGATGGCAGAGGCCCCGGCTCTCTCTTCCCCCTCCTATGTTAGGTCCAGGAAGCCTGTGGCTTGGTGTTGAGCTGTTTTAGGTCTGACTCTGCAGTGGACTCTGCGCTTGGGCTCCTGATCCTGGTGGGTAGGGCACAGGATGCCCAGACACCATCTGGGTTGGTTGAGGTTGGGTTATTCCTCAGGGCCTCCAGGATTTGGCAGCTTGGAATCAGCACAGCATCTCTTTTGGAGCCACATGTTCAAGGCAGAGCCTGGACTCCATCCCAGAAAGGTGCTCTGGCCTCTCCTTGGGGGTTCAAGGCCATCGATCCTCCTCATTCCCCCTCCCCTCGCTCCAGACAGCTGAAAAGCCTCCTCCCCGAAGGTGACATCATGTCTTCTGCTCAGATCTTCTCTTGGTGACCGTCCAAGGAACTGCACATTCAGGATGTTCACCCCCTGATTTCCATGGGCTCAGGCTTCCGGTTTATATGAGGAACTGCATAAAACTCAAACTCATTGTGGAGCAAAATGGGAGGAGGAACATTTCAATTTCTTGTTTTACCTATCACCCCAAACTAGTAACGATTTGGAGGGTCTCCTTTAACAATCAGACAGAACAAACAGATCCTCATCCCCAGGAAAAACACACACACCCACACTTGTGCATTCAGTTTTGGGGCCTTCCCAGACCCTATGCAGCCCGTTTACGAATCCACATTTTAGAAGTGCCATTCCCAATCCCTGAGAGCAGTTGATCCCAAACAGCTCCCTGCCACAAGAAGAGAGTTAGTTTTGTCCTAAAACGACAGCAGAGCCAGTTTGGGCACTGTTTGGGTGAAGGCGGCTACATGTAATTGCATCATTTCTTGGGTTACATTAGACATGGCAAGACTGAGAAATGGGCTCAGGGCAGCAAGGACTTTGTGGCCAGGTCTGCATTAACTACTCCTTCTGAGAAACCAGTTCCTGTGGCTGGGAGGCTCCTATAGTAACATTTTCTTGTCCTGGTGTGCTCCTGCTGAGAAGCAAGGTGGAGGAGAAGGAGGAGGAGGCAGAGACTGCAGCAGAAAAAGAGAAGATTCTGAAATGGGTGCGGGGGAGGGTGTGTGTGTGTGTGTGTGTGTGAAGAGAGAGGCAGAGAGAGAGGGGGGTAGGGAAGAGAACTGAATTCCTCAGGATGCTTGAGATGGAATCTCAGAAAAACGGTGAGGGTGGGTTTGCACCCTTTCATACACATGACGTCAAATTCTGCATTATCTTGAGCTTTGGCTACAAATAATGCTCTGCTCTGTGAAATCACAAGCACTCTCCTTACCTGTCACCTTTCAGAAGGCTGGGTTTAGGAAATGCCCAAAGGAGGGTGGAAAGATGGAAAGAGGTCCTCTAAGTGAGTGAGGAGGATAAGCGAGTTATCCTCCAGGGCCCCTGCTTATGTCCATGACTCCCTGAGGGAAGCAGGAGGGCAACTGCTGCCCTGAGGATCTCTTAAGGGATGTGTCAGGAAGAAGAAATTTTTCTTCTCCCTTTTCTGAGTTCTTCTGCCTGATCTAAGAATTAAATTGACATGAGAGAGATTAACAGGAGAAAATCAAATTTAATTTTGTATGTACAGGAAGCCCAAAGATAGAAGGTTCCCCAACAGTCAGGTAATTGAGGTTTTTATGCCATCCTGAGCTAAGGATGAGGAGGCGAGGGTCTGAGATTTCAAAGGGAAGGGAGGCAATTCACAGGAAGAATGAAAGAGTAAGTGTTTGGTAAACAAATGTTTGCTGGGCCATCCAGAAGCAATAGGACACAGAGAGGACCTGGATCAAATGGGCCCTGCTAAATTTTCCCTAGTTTCCCACACCTAGTTCACATTCTTCGTATTTCTCTCTGGTGATAACTCTCCTCCCAAAACACGCCTTCCACCTAAATTCTTGTAGGCAGTTAACAGGAGGTAAAAGAAAAACTTCCTCATGCCAAAGAGACACATTTTGGGGGCAAATTTTGCTCCCCTACGGATGGAAGGCAATGATAACCAGCCCACATGGATTGTCTCCTTCTCTGAACTTGGGGGCACGTCTTAACTTTAGATTCCAGCGCAGCCTCTGGACTGCAGCCGGCCCAAGCCTCATCCTTACCAGCTGCTGCCCTCCTTCCCCCCAGGTTGGTGCAGTCAGGAGCTGGGCTCTTGCTCCAACCCTAGCCAAGTGTAGGCCTGGTTTCCCAAGTCTCCTTCCAGGATGGCCCAGCTTGAGATCCAGTCCCACTGGTCTGACGTGCTAGCCAGCCCCTTAGGGCGTGTTGTCCCCAGGACCCAGCAGGTTGGCTCATTTCTAAGGAAGCCACTCCTTGGGGCCTTCTAGGTCCACACCACAGCCCTCTTTGCTTCTCCAGCAACGTGGTCCAGAAACTGGGGCATGACAAGGCCCCCTGCTCAGCATCCCACTTGCTCCTCCCTCACTCTCAGGACAAACACCCATCTGGCCACCGAGAGAGGAAAACAGACATTGAAAGTGCTCAAGGTTCTGTGAGCTGGGGAAGAGATGACTTGGGCTGACCCAGTTTCTCTAAGGACTGCTGGGCCTGGGTTTAAGTATGTCTTCTCCCTTCCCATAGAGGAACGGCCTAGATTGGGCCCTGAAGCAGAGGGGCCGGTTCAGAGGAAGAAGGACCCTGTTGGCTGCTGAGAGGATAAAATTCTGTAACAGCTCATGGGTGAAAGGAAAGGAATCCATCCCTGAAAATGTTCTCCAAA
Organism: Equus quagga; assembly: GCF_021613505.1. Taxonomy (NCBI): domain Eukaryota; kingdom Metazoa; phylum Chordata; class Mammalia; order Perissodactyla; family Equidae; genus Equus; species Equus quagga. Next base: position 99,961,283 of record NC_060271.1, read on the forward strand.
CATCCACCGTCTGCCTTGCGTGGCCTTGGCATCCCTTTCTTTCCAGCTCTGGGGCTCAGGTACTGCTCCCTCTGGCTGCCCCAACCCATGCCCTTCGCTGGCTTGGTCTCCACTGGAATCAGCTTAGGCTGTGTAGGAAGTTAGGGCCCTTTGCCTGCATCTTGGGGAAGAGTAGCATCAGTGGCCCAGGAATGTCTAAAGCGTGGAACATGGTCCTCCAAGAACTTAACTTACTTTCAGCAATGGGTTTGATGGGGGGAAACTGAACACCCCCACTCCCCCAACTCCTTGTCCTGAGACCCCCGTGTCCTATAACAACCATAGCTCCATGGAGAGTAGAGGGAAAACTAACGAAAGCAGCCTCCCCTCCCCTCCTTATCGCTCTCTGTCCCATTTATGTGTTTTATTTTTGTCACAGCACCTATCACAATCTTTTATTTGTTTGTGTATGTATTCACTAGGTTGTCTGTCTCCCTCTGTTACCCACTCCTCTATTGCTCCACGAGAGTAGCCCTTGCCGCATCCCCAGCGCCCAGCGCACTGCCTTACATTGGCTGTAAAGGTGTGCAGTCAATATTTGTTGATATGATGAGGAATGATTAAGCTTTGGAGAGGAGGTCAGCATCAGAGAGGCCTCAGGGTGGAGGAGGAAAGAGCACATTTGTCACCTTCCTCTCCATCACCCTTCAGAGGCTCTTCACAGCCGTGAAGATAAGGCCCAAATTTATTATCCTGACCTGTAAAACCCTAATCCTCTTTTCTAGGCTCATTTCCTGCCTGTCCCCCTCACATCCCCAATGTTTCAGCCTCTCCAAATTGCTAAATGTCCCCACAGTCCCCAGCTCTTTCACATGGGTTCTTTTGTATATGTTCCCACCTGGAATGCCTTTCGTCTATGCAATTAGGAATTATAATATCGACTTTTTTTGGTGACTGTGAGAATTAAAGGTTGTCGTATAGAACAAGCTCCTAGCACAATGCCTTGTTAAAACTCACTAAATGTTGGTTAGCATCCTCCCCCTTCCTCTCTGTCTGAGGAATGCCTCAGCACAGGGGACCCTCCTCTGTGAAGCCTCAGGCCCAGGTAGATGATCACCCCCCAGGACCCCACAGCACTTTGTTCTTCCCCCAGTTAGAGATCTATTAGGGGGTCTGTGTCCCTAAGCTGTACCCCAGGGCAGAGGCATCTGTATCTCCTTTGTGCTTAACATGATGCTTGGTACACAGTAGGACGTTTAATATGTCTGCTGAATAACTGGAACCAGTCTGAGGCCTGTGGGGCCACGACTTTGTTCACCTTCCCAGAGCCAGAGCATGCACAACCGCTGACATTGCTGGAAAGGAAGGTCAGTATCTGTGCCCTCCTGGGCTGGGAACCTGGAAGCGGGGAAGTGCCTCCCTCTCGCAGCCTAATCAGCCATCTAGGTACACCCAGACATGAAATCAGAATCCACATCCCAAGTACCACAGCCACATCCAATTTTCCATCAATGAAATATTCAGCCACTCCACAGTCACGGTCTGCTCTGTGTCTGGAAGGGAGAGGTTCCTGCCTCCTCAGCACCTGTCTCCCACTCTTCCCTGCACACACCATCCCCCAGTCCCTGGACCAGGCCTTTTGTTATCCTATCTGTGCATTTACTAACCCTGTATCCCCATCGCCTCAAATTAGGACTGCCCTTCCTTCTCCTCCCTGACTATCCAACTCCAACCCATCCTTCCCCAGGGCCCACCGCCTCTGTGAAATCTTCATTAGAAGTGATCTTTCCCTCCTCTAGATCCCAGACATGCATCTGAACAGCAAACCCATGCTTCACAATCCCAGCAGAGTGGGATTATTTCTTAACTGGACCCATCCTAGTTCATGTGGGCTAAAGACCTTTGACTCAAAATGATTGTTTGCTGCTGCTGCTGTGGATTTCCCTTCTGTAGATTGGGGTTGGAATGCTTAGTAGAAAGTAGGAACGAGAATTTCCAGTGAAAACCCATACGGCGCTTTCAAGGACCTCTGCCTGGCCTGAACCCCTAATGCCTCCTCACTTCAGCCAAGGCCCATTCTTCAGTCTTGTCCCTACTCCAGACTAATTACTCTATAGGGGCAGGGTAGTGGAATATTTGGGGTCAAACACACAGGGCTGTCCAGCCACAATGTGCTGCCTCTAGGCGCACAGTGAGTGCTGTTCAATGTGGTGTTTGGGGATGCTATAAGATTGCCAGTGACACAGCGAAGCTGAAGGCAGTGCACTGGCAGAGTTCTGGGAAGAAGGGGCGTCAGTGTGAGGCCCCTTGGCCAACCCTGCATAATCAGAGCAGTAGGGCCTTGTTTTATGTACCTTGAAATTAGGGATGAATAAAACGTTTGAAATGAAGTCTAATTTTCACACACTATTCAAATGATTTTGATCATATGGTTCCTGTAAGGCAACACTAGCTGGCCCATTGCTAGCAGGATGTGTTTAGACAATGCGCATAGGATCTGGATTTGGAGTCGGGCGAATGGGGCTTGCATCTGGCCTCTGCTGTTTGCTCAGCTAGTCTCTATAGGCCAGACCCTTACCATCCGGAGCATCACTACACACACATGTGGAGTGTGTGTGTATATAATGTGTTCAGCTCTATACACCCAGCACTTTCGTTTTTTAAACATTCTTTATGTGCCAAGCACTATATCAACCATTTTATTCTCAGTACCCTCATTTAGTCCTCACAACTCTGGGAGGAAGATATTGTTATCCCCATTTTACAATTGAGTAAGTAGAGGTTTAGCAGAGAGGCTAAGTACCGTACCCTGAAACACATTTACTCAAGGGCAGATCTGGGATTCAAAGTCAGGATTCCTAAGCACTGTGAGATTTTCCTGTAAAATGGACATAAAAATATCTCCCTCAGTAGTGTCTGAGGAGCAAACGAGATAATCTATAAGAAAGAGTCTTGTAAACTGTAAAGCATTATTTTCCAAAGGAGAAGACTCAGTTCTTGCCCTCAAGCACTTTAGAATCTGACTGAATTGATCAATAAGAGCTGCACAGTGCTTACATAAATGAAACCAAGTCTCAAAATGTACAGCACACACCTTAACAAAGTGAGCCAACTTAGCATCGTCACTAATGAGACAGACAGACATGGCGTGCCTCCCGACACATCGGCAGGCCGTGGGAAGGACACAGCACCAACTTCATAGCATATTCTTGCCCAAAATATTAAGCCTGAATCAAATCAGACAAATCCAAATGGTGGGACATTTTACAATACAAGTCACCTGGACTCTTAAAGAATACCAGTGTCATAAAACAACAGCAATTGCAACCAACAAAGGCAGGGAGACTGTTCTAGATTAAAGGCAACAAAAGAGATATGGCATTAAAGATACTCTGTGAATCTTCATTGTCTCCTGGATTTTGTTTTTAAAGCCATAAAAGATATTTTGGGACAATCTGGTAAATTTAAATATCTTCTATAGGTTAGTTAATACTACCGTATCAATGCTGAATTTCGCAGGTGTGATAATGATATTGTGGTTATAGGAGGAATTATAGGAGTCATGTCCTGGTTCTTAAGTATTTGGGGTGGAGTGTTGTGATATCTGTTACTTTCAAATGGCTTTGCAAAAAGAGAGTGTATATATATGTATATATAATATATAAATATATGGTATGTATATTTGTGTAAAGATAGAAAAGAAAGCAAATGGCAAAATGTTAACACTTGGAAAATCTAGATGAAAGATTTATGGGTTTTCCTGTCCTATCCTTTCAGCTTTTCTCTAGGTTTGAAAATTTCCCAGTAAAAATCGAGATGTTGAACAAACAGGTTTCATAGGGAGGGCAAGTAAATTGCCATAAAACATTTACTAAAGGACAGATCTGGGATTCAACATATGTTACAGCTCACTACGGGGGAGATAGCTGTTTAGAGGAAGTTAGAGCTGAGCACTTTTGTAACATAATAATATCTTTACCAAACTTGTTTCTTTGTTGGCTCTGCTTTTAATGAGTGGGGGTGGGAGGGAGGTATCTCAGGAGGGGGCCCCCATGGTCGCAGGGTCTGAGCAGCTTCTCCACTCTTCTGCAGGAATGACTCTAGTAGCTAGGTGTTCTTGGGGCTGCTTTCCTTCTGGCTACAGTGTAGTCAAAATAATGCCCTGTCGCAGCCTCCTGGCCCCTAGGAGGCAGGCTCAACATCCTTGTAGAAGCTGGGAACACTCTGTGGGCCCCATGGTTTCCATGGTGTGAACAAAGCCCCAGCTTTACCCACAGGGGGGACGAGGATGGCCAGAAGAGGACCTTCAGCAAACGCGGTGGGCCGCCGTCAGTGTCAGCAGGGTGCTTGTTTAAAATGCCACATACCGGGGCCGGCCCTGTGGCCGAGTGGTTGAGTTTGTGCATTGTGCACTCTGCTCCGGCGGCCCAGGGTTTTGCCGGAATCCTGGGTGCGGACATGGCACTGCTCATCAAGCCATGCTGAGGCGGCATCCCACATGCCACAACTAGAAGGACCCACAACTAAAAATGCACAACTATATACCAGGCGGCTTTGGGGAGAAAAAGGAAAAATAAAATCTTTAAAAAAAAAATGCCGCATACTTTCTGAGGCTGCAGCCTGGGGCCCTTCATTTTAACCAGCACCCAGGCATCAATGCAGCACAGCAAAGACTGAGAACAGTCTAGGCAAAAATCCAAACCTCTAAAGCTGGCATTCAAGGCCTTGCAAAGCTTGGCTTCCCTCTCCCCAGCAAGCACCTTCCCCTCCAGCCAGGCTGAAGGTTCCCTAACCTGCCCGCCAGCCCCACGCCTTTGCTCAGTCCCACCCTTCCTGGAATATTTCCTCTCTCTCCTCAATCCACGTGAGGTCAACTCAGCTTCAGGACCACATTCAAGTCCCACCTACTCCCTGGAGCCTTCCCCATTGCCCTGGCCCACCTCCCCAGGGTTGCCCCCTTTCTCTGATTTCACTCAATGTTAAATCAGTGGCACCTGATTCAATCCTTTATAATACACTATCAGCAATGGTTTTTCACTTGCTTTGGTTGAGTTAATGTCAATCTCCTGCCAGCCTGTGAAGCTCTCGAGGGCATGGATCACAGCTTTGTCTTCTGCATCCTCCTCAGTACCTAGGACAAAGTTAAAGTCCCAGGTGGGTCCCCAGAACCAGGTTGCTAATTACTGAACTGAGGGAGAGATGGCAGAAGAATAGAGTAAAAGAAAGTGGAGGGGAGAAGGAGGAGGGAGAGGCTTGGCTATGGCCGGGGTAGCTTTTGTGCAGGACACAGGGCTTTTCCTTTGAGCCTGGCATCCCAGGCTCTGTGCATGGGTGTTGCTAGGGTGACCACCCACCCCACAACTATTTGCATTTGGGGCTGGGCTGCTTCGGGGTCCCTGCCCCCTCATGACAATTTGCATCTACAAATTTACATAGAGTAAAGGAGCTTCCTGAGAGAAGAGACAGGGAGCTGGACCTTGCCATATTCCTCTTTTGTCATTCAAAGTCCTCTACGGTGAACCGGGGCGGAAGGTGTGGGCATGGAGTTAGGCTGTGGGATACTATGGCTGTGCCCCTGAGGGAGAGCTCAACTGGAGGGGAGGGAGAGGAGCGTCTGGGCTTCTCTCTGAGGCTCTTTGCAATAGCAGTCCTACAATAGTATTCCCACCTAAGAATTGGTGGCCAGATTTCTCCACTCACATCTGCCCAGCTGTGCTTGAAGCAGCTGAGACCAATAAGGAGGGCTGTGTGGGGACGGGGACACCATGGATATTTTGTCGTAAATGTAATTGGACCTCCCTTGTAGGCCCAGGAAGGTGAAGCCTGCCACATTCATGCTGTTCCCAGACCCCCTGAAGCAGCTCCCTCTGCCCCGAAGGCCCTCTCTCCTGGCTGCTGCTTGGCAAACTCCTCAGGGGAGGCCTGGCTGGACTCCACAAGGGAGAGGTAGCCTCTGCTCGAAAGCCTCTGTGAACAGCTCTGTCTCCCGAGTAAAATGGGAACGTGACGATGTCCCAAGGGTGGTGAAGGGAAAACAAGATCATATTCAGGCTGACAAATAAAAATGGCAAGTAATAGGATGTATTGGAATATATGAGGAAGCCATTTGGTGTAAACCTAATTCGGCCTGACCTTGTCTTTCCAAAAGGGCCTGACCGAGGCCGTTGAGCATGCATTGTATATCAGCTTTAGACATTCCCTATGGCAAGAGCAAAGGCCCTTGAGATAAAGGGGCAACTTCCCTCCCCCTCCCAATGTTGGTGTCTCCTTAAGGATTAAGCATCTTTCCTTAGGCTAGAAACTGATTGCTGCGCTCACCTGTGACCGCCCACCTTGAGACAATAGACGTGCTTCCTGTTACACCCACCAAGATAGCAGACCCACTACCTGCTGTGTCCATCAAGTGCTGTGCTGACAGGGCAATCTTGTGACTATTGTGGGAGGGACAATTCAAACATATGTGAAACACCCTCTTTGAGGGTATATAACCGCCCTGTGTACCCCCACTTCTTTGGAGTGCTCTATTCCTTTGTGGAAAGACTCTCCCGGGTTATAATCCTAAGATTTAAGCTCAGAATAAACTCACCCAAATTTTCATTTATAGATTGGTTATGGATTGTTTTCGTTGACAAGGCCAAACAAAGGTCTTGAAATTGCTTTTTTTATTTCTGTCTCCCCACATTTTGCTGATAAGGCTGGTGACCCTGAACGTTCCACTCAAGGAGCAGGTCCCCCTAGATGGTGTTGAGTGGGAGCACGGGGCAGAGGGACAGCTCAAAACCCTCTGGGATGCTTCTTAGCGCAAGTTGCCTGTCCCAGCCCAGACAAAGGAAGTACTCAACCATAACCAAAAACAAGGCGGCAGATGGAAGGAGAGCTGCAGAGACAGCCTTTGGAGCAGGAGCAAGGGAAGGTCAGTGGCCCTGTGAAACAAGCACAGTTTGGACGTGGAACCACAGAGCGGGTTCCTAATGGAGGAAGAGTGAAAAGAGCAAAATCAATGGTGCGGGAAGGCTCTCCTCACATCCTTCAGATGGCTGCAGAGGGAGGCGGGGGAGGACGAGCTGGAGCTGGGAATATATTAGCAGCCTGATCGTGTTACCAAGGGAGTTGTGGAGGCCGGTGCCCAGAGGCCTCGCAGGAGATGGTAGATAATTAGGGATGGGTCTCTGGTTCGATACAGCTCTGTCTCAGGGCAAGGGATGGAATATATGACCCCTTCAAGGTCCCCTTATCTACCAGAGCAGGTTACTCAAGACAAAGCGAATTCGGGAGGCTGTCACATAACTGTTTGTGTGGCATGCTTCCACCAGCTTTTGAGAAATCTCCCAAGGAAAGTCTTAAGTGCTCAATTTGGGGATTTCACTTCCTCCCCCTTTCCCTCACCCGCCCCCACCCCCCTTCTTTTATTTAAAATAATAGTAAAAACTCTAGCCTCCTGAAATCCTTAAGACAGAGGCTTTACAGTCAACAAGAACTGTATCTTCAGTTTTTGTTAGAAATGTCAGATATTTCTTTTTGGTTCAGGGAGGGTGTGGTATGTTGGAATATTAATACAGAGTATTTAGAGGAGGCTCCTAATTTGAAAAGAATGTAAGAATTAATGCTTGAGTTTAATCGGAGCCTGAATCATCGCAGATAGATTTTTACCCTCTTCTCCTTAATCAATTTCACCCTAATTAATTCTTCTGTGGCTAAGTCTTGTTACATTAGATAGTCTGCTGATTATTTCCACCATCAAGAGATTGTATATTCATGCATTTTTAATAACGAACCACTGCATCCTTCTTCATAAGTGATCCTGCTGGTTGGCAGTTGCAGCCACTAAAATAATTATAGAGTAGATTACTTACTTTTAAAGCATTGTTTGCTGTTACATTCATCCTAGGCAACAATTTGGACGAGCTCTGGAGGCTGCTGTAATCGGGCAGAGGAGCTGGGTATTTAATGTAACAACTTTCAATGTCAAGTGCTGTTTATTCATAGGTCAATGCCTTTTTTAAAAAAATAAACACAGGGGTAATTTGGTCCTGCTGGCCAATGAAGCTACAGACATGTGCTACAGACTTGAAGGCCATTCTAATTCTATGCTTAGTGTAAAACCTTGCCTTGTAGAAGGACCGACTTCTGAAGGCTGCCCAGCACCTTCTGCCTTCAACTAAGACTGGTCCAAAGATGGTTGTTCATGTCTCATTATTACCTATGTGATGGGCTGCTCTCCTGTCAGACCCCGATTCCCCTGCAACCGAGAAGGCTTGAAGCAGGACACAGTAATCCCAGAGCCTCAGCTGTTTTCTGTTTATCAAGAGGAAGAGGGAAAATTCACCAAAGGGAAATGACTGCTTTTTGTTTTGGGAAAAACACTGGACATTTTGGTTATGCAGAGGAAAGCTCAGAGTTGATTCTGGAATGGGCAGGTTGAGACAAGAGGAAATACTGGCTGTGCACACTAATGTAGAGGGCCGTCTTCCTGGTGGGCAGACAGAACCACTGCTCACTGCGGAAGTTCTTCCACTGTCTACACGGTGGAGGAGAGGCTTTCCTCTTCTCTCTTGGGGAAAACAGAGTTGGGGCCTGGACTTCCCGTAGGGGAGTCTGACCGAGGGTCCTCTTGTTGGTGGGCATAAGTTAGTTCCACAGTAGCCTGCGGTCTGTAGAGGGAGAAGGCAAGCGGGGCACTCCAGGCCATGGGTCAGTGGACTCCAGGAGAGTCTGTAGGCAACCTCCAACATAATTGTTTTTCTTCTGTAATTGTAACTCGCTTTTGCCAACCCTAAGCCTTCAGCAGTTTTGTTAACCTTACAGCCTTCGGAAAATAAGAGAAGAGCCTGTATCTGCGCTTGGGACAGAGGTGGCAAGAGAACGTAATCTTTCCTTAGACCACTTCCCCCAAAGGCTGTTTGAGGAAGCATGGTGGTCCTGGAGCCCATTTGAGTGGCCACAGATTGGCCCTGGGGAAGGAAGAGACTCATAGGATCCACGTGAAGATAGAGGCTCAGGCTGAGACCTCGCTCAAGTGGGCAGGTCCGGAAGTGGAATGAGGCAAACCTCCTTCCCCAAATAGTGGAGAGAGAGAGACCTTCAAAAGGAGAAACTCCAGGTTGCAAATTACATGGGCACGGGGTGTCGGCAGGTCGCCATCTGGGGTGCCCTTATATCCACTGCAGTTGGCCAGAATCTCAGAGGTTGTCTTGCCCTCCCTGCTCTCCGCATCAGCTGTTCAGGGAAAGAGCCAAACTGTAGCAGCCTCCAGCTCATTGATCAGGAACACCACCACCAGGTGCTTTGCAGAACCAAGAGCCACTGACTAGAGGTGTCATTGAACCCTAGGCTCATTGCTCCCACCCCTACTGCTGATGAGCAAATGAACAATTCTGGGGCAGTTGCTATCCATAGTGAAATGATCAAAAGATGTGTCCTTAGGTTCTTGAAGGGATTGAGGAGATTGGAAAGGAAAGACTTGAAGCAAAAAAAAGCCAGCCCCAATACCAACTTCACTGATAGGGAACCTAGGCTCAGGGAAGCAACATGATTTGTTCAAGGCCACTCTGTGGATCAGGGACAGGTTCAGGACTTGGGTCCCAGGTCCCCCAACTGCTAATTCAATGCTCTTTGTGGCTAGCGCATCCCTTGGGTGAATTTCGTTCTAGCTAGAGAAAAGGGGGCTGGCTCACAACATCCAGCGGGCATACCCTTTCCTTACTGTATCACCAAACGCTTGTTCAGGTCTTGTCCTTCCAATCTCCTAACTCCTTCAGTCGTCTTAAGGACGTCTCTTTTGATCATTTCACTACAGGTAGTACCAGAATTTTTCACTTTCCTCATCTGTAATATGGAGATAACAGTAGGAAAGTTATAGGGATTACTGAGTTAATCCATGTAAAGAACTCAGAACAGTGTGTAGCACACAATAAACACTCAGAAAAAAAGAGTGTGTGTGAACTCAAATCACTTCCATTATTTATGAAAGTCTCAAAGAGAAGGCTGTGCACCAAGGAGGCTAGAATCCAATGAGAGTCAAATTTGAGTGGGGTGTTCCCTGGGGAGGCACCCTGATCCCTAGTGTTGCATCAATCGGTCCGCAGTCCCAGAAGTGAGGAGAGGAACAGTGAGACCTTAATAGCCCCTGGGTCACCTGCTCTGGTCAAACCACAGCGTCAAGCCCAGCCCCGGGGCTGTGGGATGCCGTGGGGAGAGCGGGAGCAGCTGATTGACTCACTTATAAATTCACATCAAGCTTCCTCGCGCTGCGCGGGCTGACGTACTAGGTTTAGATCTGCAACTTCTGTGCTGTGTTTTACAGCTGGGGAGGCTTGGGCAGGATGCAGGACCCCAGACAGGTAAAGGTGTAGTGCAGGAGTGGGAGACGGCAGCGACCACCATTCCCTCAGAACAGTGGGAACCTCCTGGGCCACATGTGGGAGCCTCATTTTGTTTATTTTTTTTCTTTATTCTTTGTTCCCTCTCCTCTCTATCCTTCATTTTCTGCCTTCCTCTAATGTTTTCAAGTCCCTCACGCACATCCTAACCACAGAGCTTTCTACAGAAAATAAAATCAGAATAAAGGGGTGGGGGCAGTTGAGGAGGCCCCCCCCCCCCCAGGGCACACTTCAAAGAAGTGATTTGACCCCATCACCAAAGTGAGTAAATTTTTCATAATGAGCCTGTAAAGTGGATTGGAGAGGAAGAGGTCTTCAAGGAAAGCTTGCAGCCCCAGAGCTGTTGGCTGAGCTCTGGGACCCTTGTAGACACCTCTGCTCTAAGTGCCTGTGGGGCAGGGGCGGGGTCGCAGGTGCTTTTTAAAGCACTGGATTGGGGGTCGGAGGCTCCGGGCTTGGCTTGGTGCTGGTCTACATTTGAGCTGGGTGGACTGGAGTGAGCATTTCACCTCTTTGAACTTCAGTGTCCTCCTTTGTAAAATGAGCAAAATACCCACCTCACGGGTCTGGCTGAGATAATGTGTGCCAAAGTGTTCTGTGAACCGTAAAGTTCAATACAAAGGGTAGTTATGAATACTTTCACTGATTTAAAAAAAATCATTATGGTCATGTCCAGCTCCTCTTGTGGGGCTGCAAACATTGTAGATGCTCGATAAGTAACTGAGTACCTACTTCATCCCTGTTCTGGGCTAAGAGCTCCTTGGAATTTTCTAAGTGATCAGAGTGACAAAGATGTCTTTAGGTATTCATAACAAGCTCTTTCAAACACACTTGAGTTTATATTAATGAGGTAACTTTTGGAAGGTCCCGAGGTAATCTAAGGGAGGGGGCTGGTTGCCAGGGGAACCAACCATAATTTGAGGATTGGAACTTTCAGCCCCAGCCCCCAACCTACAGGGAGAGAGAGGGGCTGGAGATTGGGTTCAGTCACCAATGGCCAAAGATTTAATCAATTGTGCCTCTGTAATGAAGCCTCCATAAACCCCAGAAGGACAGGGTTTGGAGAGATTTTAGGTTGATGAACACTTGGAGGTCCTGGGAAAGTGGTGTGCTCAGAGAGCGTGGAAGCTCTGTGCCCCTTCCCCATACCTTGCCCTATGCACCTCTTCACCTGTCTGTACCTGAGTTATATCCTTTTAAAATAAACCAGTGATCTAGTAAGTAAAATGTTTTCCTGCGTTCTGTGAGCCTCTCTAGCAAATGAATCAAACCCTAGGAGGGGGTCATGGGAACCTCTGACCTATAACCAGTTGGTCAGAAGCACAGGGGACAGCCTGGACTTTTGATTGGCATCTGAAGTGCAGGTAGGGACAGTATTGTAGGGCAGAACCCTTAACCTGTGCAACATGATGCTGTCTCCAGGTAGACAGTGTCAGAATTGAGTTAATTGCAGGACCCCCAGCTGGTGTTGTAGAATTGCTTGATGGTGGAAAACTCACACATTTGGTGTCAGAAGTGAAAGCAGAAGAGATGCAGGAGGGCTGCGTGTTTTTCTTTACACTGACGATGTCAGATTTTTCCTGCAAGAAGCTTTCATTGGTCAGCTTAGACTAAGTCATACTGTGTAACAGACAATCCCAATCACAAAGGGTTGTTTCTCACTCACATTACACATCCATTATTCACCTCTGTTCAATGTCTTCTTCGTTCTTGCACACGGGCTGAAGAGCAGTGTGTCTACCTTGTGGCAGGGGAAAGGAGCAGGGAGGAACCACTCAATGGCTCTCAAGGCTGCTTGGTTGTGGTGTACTTCCATTGGGAAGTGAAGTCACGTGGCCAACTCTGACATCTGTGGAGTGGGAGGTTTAATCTCCCATAGGGAGGAGTGCCAGGGAAGGGCAGTGTAGAGGTGATAGCAAATATTTTTGAACAATAATATAGTCTATCCACAGAGCAGTTTCAGGTTATGAATATAGTGTGACTTTAAATATACTGATATTTATGTAATGATACACTCTGTATTGAAGATTTTGTTGTACATTAAATCTATGTGACTCTTGCCTGTCTACCTAAATTTGGCCTATCCTTCAATGCCCGCATCAAGTCTTACCTCCTCCACGCAGCCTTCTTTACTGATCACAGCATTTATTGTCTCTCCAATCCATTCTGCCTCTCTGGCCAGACTTGTACTGGTGCCGTTCTATATGTGTAAGTCTTAGCGCCCCTAGACTGGAAGTCTTGAGAACAGGAACTACATTTTGTATTCCACTGGCGATCTCAATCTGTTCATGGAAAGTACTCAGTCAGTTCCTGTGGAGTAAAGTTAAACACTTCAATATGGAGTTTTATTTTTAGGGAGGAGTCCTCCACACTAAGGTAACACTATTCCCGTTTTGACAGACGGGGAAATTGAGGCTCCAAGATGTTCAGAGGACTAGTGCACACTCACAGTCAGGACTGGCCTTCCAGACCTCTGAGTGCACCCCAGGGCCCTTATTGCCCAAGCTGCCTCTCACCCCTCCATGGTGTGCATGTCAAAAACACATTTAATCTTGATGAATGGTTTCTAAGGCCTGTTTTCAGGTTTGTCTGTGATCTGTATCCCTGCGGTAAGATAAATGGCTTCCCCTGGAAGGTCAGCTGCTGCGGACATTGGGTTAACGGAGCTGCGGAAGTAAATCACTGGTAAGTGAACTTAGAAAGGCCAAGATGTGAAACTCCAAGCCAACCAGGATTTAATTTATTTGTTACTGAGGTCAGTGACATCTTTACTGCATGCTAATAAAAGCCTGAGCTCTGATGCCAAGATTCAAGAGAAATCCTTGTTGTCATTTTTCCCTCCACTGGTAAGAAAATGGAGACTGTCAAATTCAGGAAGGCTGGAAGAAAAGGAATAAAGGAGAAAACGTAGAGTGTTCTCCCCTCCTCTGGTCTCCAGTCTCTGTTTCTGGGGCAGATGGAGTCATGTCGTTTTTCTCATCTGTGTCATGGATGCTCTAGGAACAGAGATCTCTTCCTGGGGCCAACTGCCCTCCTTGAATAGCTTGTTGCTTTGGACCGGAAGGTGAACAACTCAGGGTTTGGGCAGATGTCAAGCTCAATAGAGTCCTTCCCTACGTCTAGAGCCCTTGATTTTTCTGTCTCCACTCATCCCAGACTTCTCTTGCCCATTCTCTTTAACTAGCAGATTCACTGTCAGCTCCACGTGGGCCCAGTTCACTTTAGACTCTCAGACACACAAAAAGCTTTTTCTCCTCCTGTAATTCCCTCTTCAGTCATCACAGTCGTGCCATCTGTGCTTGCTTCAACACATCACGCGAAGACTACCTGTTCCAGGAGGGATGCCAGGCTTGGGTTCATCCAGATGCCCTCATTCCAGAGGACTACCCCTCTGGGATGTTACACAAAGGTAACATTAGGATAGTTACACAGAGCCATGTACTTGGGATCTGCTTGACAGCAACATGGCACATGGAAAACACTGGTGGGAAGAGTCAGGAGATGAGGGCTGTAGTCTTACTCTAACAGTTGCTGGATGTGTGGCTTTAGGCGAGTTACTTGACTTCTCTAGGCTCAGTTTTCCTTATCTACAAATATGATAAGAATGCCTACCTTACTGACCTCATCCAGTGGTTCATAAGAAGCAAGAGTGATGACGTGTTTATTAATTTAACAAATTCTTTTTCTTTTTTGAGGAAGATGAGCCCTGAGCTAACATCTGCCACCAATCCTCCTCTCTCTCTCTCTCTCTCTCTCTCTCTCTCTCTTTTTGCTGAGGAAGACTGGCCCTGAGCTAACATCCATGCCCATCTTCCTCTACTTTATATGTGGGATGCCTGCCACAGCAAGTGGTGCATAGGTCTGCACCTGGGATCTGAACTGGCAAACCCTGGGCTGCTGAAGTGGAACATGTGAACTTAACCACTGTGCTAGTGGGTGAGCCCCAATTCTTTTTCTTGTTTGAGGATTAGCCCTGAGCTAACATCTGCTGCCAATCCTCCTCTTTTTTGCTGAGGAAGACTGGCTTTGAGCTAACATCCATGCCCATCTTCCTCTACTTTATATGTAGGACACCTGTGACAACATGACCTGACAAGTGGTGCTTGGGTCCACATCAGGATCTGAACTGGTGAACCCCAGGCTGCTGAAGCAGAACATGAAAACTTAACCACTGTGCCACCGGGCCTGCCCCAAACACATTTTCCTTTTTTTGTTGTTTTTTTGGTGAGGAAGATTGGCTCTGAGCTAACATCTGTTGCCAATCTTCCTCCATTTTGTATGTGGGAGACTGCCACAGCATGGCTTGATGAGCAGTGTGTAAGTTTGTGCCTGGGGTCTGGACCTGCAGACACCGGGCCACTGAAGCGGAGCGTGTGAACTTAATCACTATGCCACCAGGCTGGTCCCCTTCATTTAATAAATTCTTATTGAGCACATACCCTTTGCTACATCCTAGGATACAGCTTTGGATAACAGAAACTCAGTCACAATTTTCTTTTAGCTTACACTTCAGAAGGGGACATAGGGATCAAATCATCATCGAAGTAACCACATGTCCTTGTTATCTATTGCTGTGTAACAAATCACCTCAAAACTCAGTGGCTTAAAATAACATCAGGGGGCCGGCCCCGTGGCTGAGTGGTTGTTTGCATGCTTCACTTTGGCGGCCCAGGGTTTCACGGGTTCGCATCCTGGGCGCAGACATGGTACTGCTCATCAGGCCATGCTGAGGTGGCATCCCACATACCACAACTAGAAGGACCCACAACTAAAATATACAGCTATGTACTGGGGGGATTTGGAGAGAAAAACAGGAAAAAAATAACATCATTTTATTATTATCTGTCTCAGCTAGGTGGTTATTTCTCAGGTTTTCTCTTGCAATGTCAGCCAGACAATGGCTGGAGCTAGAGCCAGAGTCATCTGTTCAGATATGGCCATTGATGCTGGCTGTTGGCTGGTACCCCAGCTGGACCTGCCAGCCAAAACATTCACATGTGATCCTTTTGTGTGACCTGGGCTTCCTCACAGCGTGGCAGCTGGTTTCCAAGCAAGCATTCCAAGACAGCAAGACAGAAGTGCATGGCATTTTTATGACACAGCCTTGAAAGTCATGTAGCTTCACTTTTGACATGCTCTCCTGATCAAGGCAGTCACAAAGGCCCATCTAGGTTCAAGGGAGGGGACATAGATCCCACCACTCAGTGAAAGGAATGGCAACATCATGTCTTAAGAAGAGCATATTGTGGCAGCCGTCTTTGGAAAGTACAACTTGCCACACGGCACTGTTATGCGTAAATGCTTAGATTAGTGCCTGGCAAATAGGAAGCGGTCAGCAAATGTTAACTATTTGCTCTTAGAGGTTTTGAAGGAAAATCATATGGTTTCTGATGATTCCTAGAAAGGCTAAAACGTTATGCCAATGTGAGGGATTGGCCTTTTTAATCTATGTTTCACAGTACTTTTATTTTTTTTTTAGCCATTTTCGCTGTAAGTTTCCCAGAAATAGAGACCACAAGTTCTCACTTTTTTCTGGATTATTTTACTCTTTGATTCATTACCAGGAAATATCAGCTCCCTTGCTGATTATATAGGTAGGATATAAAAGAGATGTTAAGAACTGGGGAATGAGGTTGGCCTATGAGAATCAAACTAGAAAATCAACACACGATGGATGCAATCGTGTGTGTGTATGTGTATTTTATGTATTTGGGTATTACACACATGTACCATATTGCTATGTAGCAAACCATCCCAAAACCTAATGGCATAAAAGAGCAGCCATTCGATTGCACAGGATTCTGAGGCAGGAATTTGGACAGGGCTCACCTGGGACACTCATCTTTGCTTGGTGTCAGCTATAGCATCTTCAGGATCAAGGTGGCCTCACTCACATGTCTAGCGGTGGGTACTGGCTGGCCACTGGGGTGCCTTGGTTCGTTTCTATTCTCCAGGGTCTTACTCACTTCATGTGGCCTCTCCAACAGGTTAGCCCAGATCTCTTTCTATGGAAACAAGCTCCCTAGGAGGCAAAACCAGAAGCTGCAAGGATTCTTAAGGCCCAGCAGTCCCAGAATGTCCCTGCTGCTGTAGGACCAGCTCAGATTCAAGGGGAGGGGAAATAGACTCCATGCAGGATTGGAGGGATTGCTGCGGCCAGCTTTGGAAATGACCTACCATAACATAAAACAGTGGTGGGCATCTGGACCCCCACCACGCGCTGGGTGCTGTTCTAACGGCTTTATGTGAATTAACTCATTCTATCCTCACAACAACTTCATCGGGTAGGGTCTATCAGTGACCCCATTACACAGATGGAGAAACTGAAGCATAGAGAGTTTAAATAACTTTCCTGGGGTTACACAGATCCTGCATGTGCCCAGAGCCCATCCTCTATGGGCCATTCCTGCCCTCTACTGCTGTGCCTTAAAGAGTTGGTAAGCCTCACAGCCTGGGGCAGATTAATCAAAATAATAGGAATAACAGCAATTAAAAGTAACCATCTGTAGGGGCCGGCCTGGTGGTGTAGTTATTAAGTTCATGTGCTCTGCTTTGGTGGCCCGGGGTTCACTGGTTCAGACCCTGGGTGTGGACCTATGCACCACTTACAGAGCCATGCTGTGCCAGGCGTCCCACATATAAACAGAGGAGGATGGGCACAGATGTTAGCTCAGGGCCAATCTCCCTCAGTCATTACCTCCCTGAATCCTTATCTCCACCCTAGGGCCCTGCAAGCTAGCTCTTCTTATCCTCATTTTGTAGACAAGGAAACAGACACAGAGAGGTTAAATAATTTGAATAATTTCCCAGGATTTAATGGTAGTCGATAAGTTGCGTTAACCAACCTGAGGAAAGGATGTGTGGGTGGCGGGGGCAATGGGGCAGACTCTCCAGCACTGCCTGTGGGGAGCAGCCTCAATCCACAAGCATCCTGGCCCTGGGCAGGGTGAGGCCCAGGCTGGCAAGAGGCCATTGCAGTCTTCTGCAGGGTCACTCCCTGGGATCAGTTCCTCCTTTGCTGTGGTTCCTTGCTCAGCATGCAGCATTCTGACCATAACTCAACTCCCACCACTGTGTGCCTGCAAGGAAAAGCTGTGCAGGCTGCAGAGGCGGGGATCCCAGTCTGCTGGGCAGTTGTGACTCAGGATGCCCACACTTGCTGTTCTCTGTGCCTGGAATACCTCCGATCTTGGCTCTGAGGAGGTGGCCTTATCTTAGCTAAGTGGCCCGCCTTCCTCATATTCCCTACACCTAACCCTATGTGTCTTTCATGGTGCCTATGATTCTCTGCTGTTAATTTTTTACATTCTTTTTGTTTTTGTTTTTGTTGTGAGAAAGTTTCGCCCTGAGCCAACATCCATTGCCAATCCTCCTCTTTTTCTTGCTTGAGGAAGATTAGTCCTGAGCTAACATCTGTGCCAATCTTCCTCAGCTTTGTATGTGGGATGCCTCCATGGCATGGCTGAGTGGAGTAGGTCCACACCTGGGATCCAAAACTGTGAACCTGGGCTACTGCAGTAGAATGCATGGAACTTTAACCACTCGGCCATGGGGCTGGCCCCCAGATTTTTTTTTTTAATTAATATTTTTTAGAACAGTTTTGGGTTCACAGCAAAATGGAGCTGAAGGTACAGAGAGTTTCCACATAAACTCTCTCTCTCCGCCACCATCCCCCCACGCACCAGTGTGAGACGTTTGTTACATCATTATCAACCAAAGTCCATAGTTTACATGAGGCTTCACTCTTTGTTGTACATTTTATGGGTTTTGACAAATTTATCATGGCATGAATCCACCATTATAGGATCATACAGAGGAGTTTCACTGCCCTCAAAATCCTCTGTGCCCTTCCCATTTATCCTCCTTCCCTTCCAACTCCCGGTAACACTGATCTTTTTACCATCTGTATAGTTTTACCTTTTCCAGAATGCCATATAGTTGGAATCATCCCGTACATAGTCTTTTCAGATTGACTTCTTTCACTTAGTAATGTGCACCTAAGTTTCATATCTTTTTTCATGGCTTAATAGCTCATTTCCTTTTTTTTTTTTTAAAGATTATCACCTGAGCTAACAACTGTTGCCAATCTTCTCTTTTTTTTTTTTTTCCTGCTTTATCTCCCCAAATCCCCCCAGTACATAGCTGTATATCTTAGTTGTAGGTCCTTCTAGTTGTGGCACGTGGGACGCCGCCTCAGTGTGGCCTGATGAGCAGTGCCATGTCCACGCCCAGGATCCGAACCACCAAAACCCTGGGCCGTCGCAACAGAGCGTGTGAACTTAACTGCTTGGCCACTGGGCTGGCCCCGCTCATTTCTTTTTAATGCTGAATGATATTCCATTGTACGGATGTACCATAGGTTCTTTATCTATTCATGAAGAACATCTTGGTTGCTTCCAAGTTTGGGCAATTATGAATAAAGCTGCTATAAACATTTGTGTGCAGGTTTTTGTGTGGACATAAGTTTTCAACTCATTGAGGTAAATACCAAGGAGCTTGATTGCTAGATTATATAAGAGTATGTTTAGTTTTCTAAGAAACCATCAAACTGTCTTCCAAAGTAGTTGGACCATTTTACGTTCCCACCAGCACTGAATGAGAATTCCTGTTGCTTCACAGCCTCGTCAGCATTTAGTGTTGTCAGTCTTCTGGATTTCGGTCATTCTTAACAGATGTGTCCTGGTATCTCACTGTTGGTTTAATTTGCATCTCCCTAATGACACATGATGTTGAGCAGCTATTGATATTCTTATTTACCACCCGTATTTTCTTTGGTGAGGTATCTATCTGTACAGATCTTTTGCCCAGTTTTTAATCAAGTTGTTCATTTTCTTATTGTTGAGTTTTAAGAGCTCTTTGTTAACATTTTGGTTAACATTTCTTTTCAGGTGTGTTTTTTGTAAATATTTTCTCCTGGTCTATGGCTTATCTTCTGATTCTCTTGACAGATGTTTATTTTTTTTATCTCCCCAACTAGAATGTATGCTCTATGAGATTGGACACTGTGTTTTATTTGTAGCTGCCTGGCACAAAGTAGGTATTCATTAAATATTGAAAGAAACAAAGAAAAAGAAAGAGAGAAAGAAAGAGAGAGAGAGAGATGAGTATTCTGGTCTTTATATCAGTGTTTTATTACTTTGGTTGATGTTAGTCTGTCCCTAACCAAATCCACCCTCAGCCTGTTCACCACAGCCTGGTAAAGGATAGCCCCAGACCCTGGAAAATTCATCACAGTGTGCTATGGTCTTGGAAACCCTCTTGGGAACCAGCTAGCCTCTTCCCTTGGCACCACCCTCTCTCTCCTGCTATGCATTTTCTTTCTAACATCAGCAGTTTGTATTTCCTATGAGTGATAGC
Organism: Equus quagga; assembly: GCF_021613505.1. Lineage (NCBI taxonomy): Eukaryota > Metazoa > Chordata > Mammalia > Perissodactyla > Equidae > Equus > Equus quagga. The sequence continues at coordinate 99,980,998 of NC_060271.1, forward strand.
GGGTTTTTGAAACGGATACTCTATCCTGACTACTCAGTCTTCTATAAAGGGGTGTCATGTCCAGCTTTGCCAGTCCTGTGACAAAGAGTAACCAAGGCGCTGACCTGAAGGGACCACTAACCGTTGACACTGTCGACGAAAATAATCCATAACCAATCTATAAATGAAAATTTGGGTGAGTTTATTCTGAGCTTAAATCTGAGGATTATAACCCGGGGCCTTTCTTCCCGAAGGAAGAAAGGGCACCAAAGAAGTGGGGTGCACAGAGTGGTTATATACCCCCAGAGAGGATGTTTCACATAGGATTGAAATGTCCCTTTTACAATAGTCGCGAGACTGCTCTGTCGGCACAGCGATTGATGGAAACAGCAGGTAGGTCTTCTGTCTCAGTGAGCACAGCAGGGTCGCAGTCTGTTGTCTCCAGCTGAGTGGTCACAGGTGAGCTGGGTGGTCAAAGGTGAGTGCAGCAATCAGTTCCTAGCCTAAGGAAAGATGCTTATCCCTAAGGAAATGCCAATGTGGGGGGAAGTTGCACCTTTATCTCAAGGGCCTTTGTTCTGGCCATAGGAAATGTCTAAGCAGATACACAATGCGTGCTCAACAGCCACAGTCAGGCCCTTTTGGAAAAAAAAAAGTCAGGCCGAATTAGGTTTATACCAAATGGCTTCCTCGTATACTCCAATATATCCTATTGCTTGCCATTTTTATTTGTCAACACTGCTCTGTGGGCTTGTTTGCATGCAGTTCACTTGGCACCAGCCACTTAGCTTCCCCCCAGCTTCTGCCCTTTCTGTCCAGCAGCCTCTGACTCTGCTGGGTTGTGAGTGTTGATCTGGGCCTGGCATTTGTTACTGTGTCACTCTCCCAGAAGTTGGTGTCAAGTTATTACATGTTAATCTCCAAGGAACCCTTGTTCCCTTTGGAGCTGTGAAAAGGGTGGCTAGATGGAAAGAGACGGGTATAGTGGTAACATTCTCCATAACAGCTAATTTTTTGAGCACTCACCGTGTGCTAGGCACCATGCTAAATAAGCATATTACACATCTCATTTAATCTTCACCCAAACTCTATAAGATAAGCATATTATTACTATTATCCCCATCTTATAGGTGACCAAACTGAGTCACAGAGAGGGTAAGTACACCTGCCAGGGTCAGACAGCAAGCAAATGGCAGAGCCAGGATTTAAACTCAGGACTGCATGGCATGCTTTTGACCACCACACCAGAACCCTCCTTTTCCCTGCTAAAAATGATGTATCTCTTCCTCACAACTTTGCAGAGCACAAAAATTAGCCATTAGTACCTGTGAATCAGGCTGGCCTGCCTGAACCCCGGGGTCTTCCCCAGAGGCACCCCCTCCCCGGCATCCTCTCCAGGGGTGGATGCTCCACACAGAGCCTCCCCTCCCCCAGGGGAAACCTGCAGCATCAAGGCAAAGGTGCCCCAGCCTCACCCTCCAGTCCCCAGTCCTCCTGGAGCTCTTAGCAGTATCTTCTCATAAGCCATTCAAGGAGACCTTGTGGGTTCCAAAATAGAGTCATTTAAATGGTTTATTGCCTCGTAAACAGTACTCTACAAGGACGCTGCAGGCCCTTGTGATTGAAAGGCTCAGTTCCTGTGTTTTCGGTTTGGGTTTACCTTTCCTGGCTGCGGGTACTTCCTTACTCTGGGCAGGCTGACCTTTGTTGGGGAGATTTGATGTGCTAGGCTGGCAGAACGTCCCTCCTGCCTTCCCAGGCCTGCGTGATGAGGAGCAAGAGGGACGTTCTTCCTCTCTCCCTCAGTCTGAGTGAGCAGAGTTTATCTGAAGGGAAAAAAGACTCAGGGAGGTGGGAGAGGGGACTAGGAGACCCACAGAATCCACGAGTCATGGTCCTGAGGGCCCTGGGCTAGAGCGTCACCGGGGATAATAGACTAACCTTGTATATTATCTCATCTAGTCCCCACAGGGTCTAGCATCCCCACCAACAGGTGAGAAAGTGGAGCCCAGAGAGTGACTGCCCTGGGTTATTACACAGCTATGGAGTGGCTATATCAGGCAGGTCCTGATAGGGAGTACAATGCACTGAATACGGGTCGAACAAAGAGATTTCACTTAGAGAGGTGAGGGCAGGGTTAAGGGAACAAACAAGACTGGTGAGGTACCCAGAGACGAGCAGCAGCGAGATGCTCTGACTACCCCCAAGCCTAAAGGATCAAGGAGTGAGACCAGAGATAGGTGAGAACTGGACCCATGGGGTTGGACCTAGAGTCACGGAGGGACACAGCCACTGCCAGGACCAGGACCAAAGCAAGGAGGGAACAGGGAAGAAACACCTCTCTTTTCTTGTGCTCTCCCATCCCTCCCATGCTTCCCATTGGCCAAACCTTTTCAGAACCCAGGTGATGCAGCCTCAAGAGGTCAGTCACCTGGGCACAGAGCAGGACGGGGGTGGGGAGGTGCGGCAAATGGAGCATAACCAACATAGCAGTGGAGCTGGATTTTGAGCCATGAGCTCTTAGGAGCCCTTGTGTTTTGCTGTGGTTCTGTCAAGCTGAGAACCTTTCCACCACGCAACACCATTGACTGGCACAAGCCCACTCAGAGATTGAGGTACTGGCCTGGCTCACCTATTTCTTAGTTTGAATAGTCTTTTTCCCACTTCCTTCTTCCTCTTTGCTCCTGTGGGAACCTAACCCAGAGAATGAAATTGCCTGGACCCAGGCTTCTGGCCAGCTGGATCCTATCACAGCCCTGACTGCTGATTCCATGTTTGTTTGTCTGTTTTTGCAGAATTGTGCTTACTTGGCCTGGCGATGGATCCCGGGGAAATCTCCTCCAGTTTCTGACTAGCCATCTTGCTCTCCACCTTCCACCCCCACCAGTTCAGTATTTCTGCCCAAGCTTTGCGTTTTTCCCTGCAGATTTTGCTGCCCATAGCATGAGTAGTCAGCCCCTGGCAGCATTACTGCTGCCCTGTCGCTGTTCTTCTGGGGCAGGAACTAAGTGAGTGCTCTGATCTCCCGACCAGAAAGCAGCTGGGGTGGTGCCGATTCTCTCAGGTGGCACCCCAGATCCCGTGTGAGCTGAGATTAAGCCACATGGGGCTGTTCACTGGAAAGCGTTGAAAGGCTGAAAAGTGGTCCCTCTGATATGTCAGGAAAACACTTTCAGGATGAGAGGAAGGGGAGAGAGTTCATCTTCCATTGCCTAATGTGGCACCAGCAAGATGTTGGCTGGAAACTCAGGAACGTCTGGAAGGGTCCCCAAAGACCTTGTCAGACTGTGTCTTTGTTTTCCACTCACACACTTTCATCCAGGGGGATCCCAAAGCTTCTAGCCTGGCTCAACTTGGGGACTTGGCTCAGGCTGGTCAGAAGTGTGCCTCAAAACATCATTCCTTGGGGCAGTGGGACTTCTGGGTATCTCAGTCAGACTTGAATTCTTGATTTCTCACCTGCTCCCTTCCATCCTCCTACCATCAGTGGATGCTGATCTCCACTGTCTGTTTGTCTGCCTTGCATTTCAATCATCATTTTTGATGATAATGATCACAGCCAACACTTACCATTCTTTAGCTACTGTTCCAAGTACTTTTCAAATACCAGATGATTTTCTCTTCACAACACTATTATTATCCCCATTTCATAGGTGTAGAAAGCAAGGGTTAGAGAGATCACATGATTTTGCCAAGGTCACACAGCTGCTTAGTCATCCATAGAGCCTGAACTCGGACCTGGTGAAGCCTCCAGAGCTTACATTCTAGCCATGATCCTGCATTGTCTACTGATGGCAGGAGGTGGGTTTTCCCTTCTTTCGTCTCCTCTTTTTTCAAAGGCTTTATCAAATTATTATTGGTATACAACTAACTGCACATATTTAAGAATACGGATTGATGAGTTCTGACATTTGTATACAGCCATTAAACCATTGCTATAATCAAATAATAAATATGTCCATCACTCTCCAAATTTCCTTGTGCCCTCCCTCCCTCGACTCCCACCCTGTTCCTAGGTAACCAATTATCTGCTTTCTGTCACTATAGGCTAATTTGCATTTCCTAGAATTTTATCTGTGGAAGCAGATAGCATGTACTCATTTTTGTCTGGCTTCTTTCAGCAGAATTATTTTGAGGTTCCTCCATGTTGTTGCATGTATCAGGAGCTCATTCCTTTTTATTGCTGAGTAGTATTCCATTGTATGGATATGCTAAATTTGTTTATCTGATCACCTCTTGATGGACATTTGAATTGTTTCCATGCTTTGGCTATTACAAATAAAATTATTACAAACCTTCAAGCACAAGTCTTTTTGTGGACATATACTTTCATTTCCCTAGGGTAACGTAGGTGTGGAAAGGCTGGTACATAGAGTAGGTGTGTGTTTAATATTATGCCAAATGGCCAAACTATTTTCCAAAGTGGCTGTGCCATTTTATATCCCTTACCGGCAGTGTACAAGGAGTTCTAATTGCTCCACTTTCTTGCCAACATTTGGTATAGTTACTCTTTTTAATTTTACCCTGTCTAGTAGGTCTATAGTAGTTCCTCATTGTGATTTTAATTTGTATTTCTCTGATGACTAATTACGTTAGGCATTTTTTCAGGTGCTTATTTGCCATCTATCTATCTACTTTGGTGACATGTCTGTTCAAATTTTTTGCTCATTTTTTTAAAAATTGGGTTGTTTGCCTTCTTATTGAGCTGTGAGTTCTTGATATATTTTAGAACAAGTTGTTTATCAGATAAGATTTTGCAACTTTTCATGTGTCTCACCTTTTCATTCATTTTTTAAAGATTTTATTTTTCCTTTTTCTCCCCAAAGCCCCCCAGTACAAAGTTGTATATTTTTAATTGTGGGTCCTCCTAGTTGTGGCATGTGGTATGCCACCTCAGCATGGCCTGATGAGCGGTGCCATGTCTGCCTGTGCCCAGGATCCGAACCAGCGAAACCCTGGGCCACCAACGTGGAGCACGAGAACTTAACCACTCAGCTGCGAGGCTGGTCCCTCATCTTTTCATTTTTATAACAGTATCTTCTGAAGAACAAAAGTTTTAAATTTTGAATTTTATTTTATAGTTTGTATGTGTGTTTTTTTTTTTCCTGGCAATTGCCTGAAGAGAAGATATTTTCTCTCTTTTTATTATTGTGGTAAAATATACATAACATAAAAGTTACCAGTTTAACTATTTTTAAGTGTACAGTTCAGTGGCATTAAGTACATTCACACTGTTGTAGTTTGTGCTTTTTGAATCCTTTTAAAGAATTTTTGGCAAACCCAAGGTCACTAAGATTTTCTTCTGTGTTTTCTGTTAGATGTTTTATAGTTTTAGCCCTTACAGAACAATTTCATGTTAAATTTTGTGTGTGGAATGGTCAAGGTTCATTTTTCCCTATGGGTAAACATTTGTGACTGCACAAGTTGTTGAAAAATTATCCTTTTCCCATTGAGTTACACTGACACTTCTGTCTAAAATCAATTGGTTGTTTTTGACTATTTTCCTGGTTTACTTTTAACTCTAACTCTTGACAGGTTGCCTTGCAATTTTCACATACTGTTTCCCTGGATGGACTCCTTCACTTGTCAGTCTGTACTGATCTGACTCCTGACCCTTCCTCCTCGCTGGTTGACAGGTTTCTAATGGTATATTCCGGGTCTGCCTGAATCCCTTGTCTATCCCATATTCTGCATTCAGCCTTACTCCAGCCTTCCTGGTCAGGGCTCTGTGCCCAGCATGAAGACCTTCTACTGCCCACAGTCCTGATACCGTCAGAGTCCTGGAGGGCAGGAGCTGCAGATGGGTCTGCTCAGAGCTCAGTGAGCTCTAGTCCACAGGCTTTCCCAGCCAATTACTCAGGAAGTCTGACATAGGAGACCAGCGATCCAGCCCTCACAGCAATGATATAACTACCAGACCCTCTCAAGACCTCATTGGCCATTGGTATCAGCCCAGTTGTGAACCCCAGTTAGATGCAGCAATGATATTTGGTAGAAAAAATATTAATAGATAAAACAAAACAAGAGGGGCTGGCCCCGTGGCCGAGTGGTTAAGTTTGCATGCTCCGCTGAGGCGGCCCAGGGTTTCGCCGGTTCGGATCCTGGGCGTGGACATGGCACCACTTATCAGGCCACACTGAGGCGGTGTCCCACATGCCACAACTAGAAGGACTTGCAACTAAGACATACAACTGTGTACTGGGGGGATTTGGGGAGATAAAGCAGAAAAAAAAAAAAAGATTGGCAATAGTTGTTAGCTCAGGCGCCAATCATTAAAAAACAAAACAAAGAAAAAACAGAACAAGAGGAATGAAGAGCCTTGCAGATCAGTGTTCTCCCACAAAGAAAGAAAACCTTTTAAAGCAAGGTTATTCAAGGATAGCAATATGGAGTCCAGGTATCCGTATTTGATTTAGAGGCCAGTCAAGGGGTGATCTCTGCCTAATCAGCCGTCAAGTCTGATTAACAAAACCTGGGAGAAACCTTGGAGTGACTTCCTTACATTGTTAGATGTCTCCTCCAATCTGGGAGACTGGGAGAGTGGCTCGAGTTTGTCGGGGGACGTCACTCTGTACCCATCAGAGTGGACCCAGGGAATGTTGATCTCAGCAGGGACTGTGCAGCTTGCCTCCCAGATGGCTTCATTTGAGAGCCTCACAGCAGCCTGCAGGAAGGAGTATCTTTTGGAAGGATTTTATTTCCACTTCAGCTGAAAGGGAATACTGCACAGAACATCCAAATCAAAGGTGAGGCTTTATCACGTAGCAAAAACATTTTCCACAAGAAATAAAGAACCTCCATACTCAGCACATGTTCAGGGGAGCACTTGAGAGAGGCCGTATCCTGGCACAAATCTCTCTCCATTCCCAAGAGTCTAGAAGGGCAGACGCCATGCATAAACATGCTGTCTTCCATGGACACTGGGCTCTGAGTTGATTTCCAGCCATTAGCCACCTTAGGCTCTCATCTTTGTGAGCTGAGAGCCCTAGTCTGGGAGGTGGTCACACGTGGGGACAGAGACTTTTATTGTAGTGTTGTTCTATCTGTTAATTCAGGTTCATGACTCCATTAATACCAAATCCTAAGCAAAGTCCCCACCACCCCCCGCAGAAAGTCACACACCCACTTTTCTAGAAATGCACACTGCCTGCTTCTTTTGTGAGCTGTGTCAAATGGACAGAGAGTACCTGATGTGATGGCTGGGGAAGTATAAGGAGGGAAGGAAGCATGGCTTAGCATCATCATATACTCATCAGCCACTGGCCACGGTTCTTGTCTTAGAAGAAAGTAGACCAAGGCTCATCTCTTTCCCAGGCCTGCTTTGGAACAGAAGTAAATCAAAGAGGCTTATGCTGGCATTGGACTCAGACATTTCAGGACCTCAGGGACTTTCATGTTCTCAAGTGGTCACTTGCTCAAGAATAAGATGCTGTGAGTACAGCTGGGAGAAATAACCTCCACTGCTCTGGGAAGTGCAGAGGGTAAGAAAACTGATGGAAAGTTTTTCATGTTAATAGTCTTATTAAAAATGAAGCATTTTAGGACACATTTCCCCATATGCCCAAGTTGCTGGCCAGACTCACTGGTAGGTAGATTATGCTGAGGCTTTTGTGATTAGAAATCTAAATGGCATTATGGGAAGAGCACATTTTTGGGGTCAGATCTGTCTGGATTTAAAACCTAGCCCTGCAGCTATCATCTGCGTGAGTTTAGGAAGTCACTTACCTTTGTTTCTTCATCTATAAAATAGAGTACTACCCATCTCATTGGGTTGCCATGAGGATTATTAGTTTTTTAAATAATAGCTACTTTTAATCGATCATTTACTATGTGCCAGGCACAGGGCTAAACACCTTACATGTATTAAATCATTTAATCTGAACTTGTTATTTAACTAGTGCAACACTTGCAAAGTTCCTGGTACAGTGTAAACCCCAAGGTAGAGGCTCAGGAACTCGTAGTTGATGCTGTTGTCTTATTCTAGAGATACAAGGAAGGGCGTTTGCATCTCTCCTCCCCAGACTGTTGATGCTAAACTGAGAAATGTGTCTGAAAACACAATCATCTCTGGAAAAGAGGAAACACTGGCATTGAAATTAACTCCAAAGTGTCAATGATTGATAATAGAACCTTTCCTGAGAGTGGGTTTTGATAGAGGAAGGATTTGAGGAAGGGTGAAGAGGCAGGCATGGGTTAATAAGATAAACTCTGAAGATAAATTTTGCTGGCCTGGCCTACATCACCCACCTGCGTTAGAGTTAGGGAGTTTCAGAGTCAGTTTTCATGGGCCAATAGGGGACTTTCTGTACATTTGTTTTTTATGTTGAGCTGAGTAGGGATGAAAGGGCATGTCAGAGAAAACCCAAGGAATTCTGTTTCTGTATCATTGAATTTGTGTGTGTGAGTGTGTGTGGGGAAGATTGGCCCTGAGCTCACGTCTGTTTCCAATCCTCCTCTTTCTGCTTGAGAAAGATTGTCACTGAGCTAACATCTGTGTTAATCTTCCTCTATTTTATGTGGGATGCCACCACAGTATGGCTTGACGAGCTGCACTAGGTCCACACCTGGGATCCAAACCAGCAAACCCCTGGCACCAAAGCCGAGTGCATGAACTTAACCACTACACCACTGGGCCGGCCTCAAGCATCATTGAATTTTGAGGAGCACCTGGGAGGAGGGAGATGGAAGTCCCTGAGTTTAGGGGAATCTCTGTGAGGGCTTCTGGGGCAATGAACAAAACCTGTCTCAGAAAGATCTCTGGCCATTTCACTCTAGACTCACATCTTTCCACCTTGAAGGATTCCAGGGTGCAGACCCTAAAAACTGACAGAATTGTCCGGTAGTAGAGACCCTAAGACCTTCCAATGGGTTCAAAGCTGGAGCAGGCTGTCCCTCAGGTGCTTGCCACAGACCCCAAACTGAGGCTGAGTGTCTAATAAAATATCTGGTTGTCTGTTTTTATAACTTACAGTGTGTTTCTTCCAGGAAGCAAACATCTTCAAGGGCAATTATAGAAAGCCTGTAGAATTCTCCAATGCAAGGCAGCATTGAAACGAAGTGGAACACTTCTGAGAAAGGGTTCTGGGGAATTTATGTAATGCATCTCCAAAGATCCAATATCAAAAAGCAAGTCTTCCTGCCAGCCCTGCTCCTCCAAGAACCCAGGCCCCACAAAGACCATAACTTTGGGCTTTTATCGCTTTAGGAAGACATCTTCATATGTTTATGTGTTGTTATTTTCATATGTTTGCTTCTCTTTGATTTTAAAATTACTGTCATTTTTTGTATCTCTCTCAATAGCCTTTGAATTTCACTTCTAGAAACAAATATAAAATGTGATTCTGTACATCCTATTAAATGGCCAAAATCCAGAACACTGACAACACCAAATGTTGGTGAGGACAGAGAGCAACAAGAACTCTCATTCATTGCAGGTGAGAATGCAAAATGGTATAGTCATTTTGGAAGACAGTTCAGCAGTTTCTTACAAAATTAAATGTACTCTTACCATACAATCCAGCAATCACATTCCTTGTATTTACCTAAAGGACTTGAAAACTTATATCCACACAAAACCTGTACATGGATGTTTGTGGAAGCTTTATGCATAATTGGCAAAATTTGGAAGCAACGAAGATGTCCTTCAGTAGGTGAATGGATAAATAAACCGTGGTACATCCGTACAAGGGAGTATTATTCAGTGCTAAAAAGAAATGAGCTACCAAACCATGGAAAAGACATGGAGGAAATTTAACCGCACATTACTAAGTGAAAGAAGCCAATCTGAAAATGCTACATACTGTATAATTGCAACTAAAGTCATGCGACACGCAACGATGTTTCAGTCAACAACGGTGGTCCCATAAGATTAGTACCATATAGCCTAGGCGTGTAGTAGGCTATACCATCTAGGTGTGTGTGAGTACATTCTATGATGTTCACAAAATGATGAAATCGCCTAATGATGCATTTCTCAGAATGTTTTCCCATCGTTAAGGGACATATAATTGTGTATGACATTCTGGAAAAGGCAAAACTATGGAGAAAGTAACTAGATCAGTGGTTGCTAGGGGTTACAGGGGGAGGGATGAATGAGTGGAGCACAGAGAATTTTTAGGGTAGTGAAACCAGTCTGTATGATGCCATCACGGTGGATAAATGTCATTATACATTTGTACAAACTCATAGAATGTACAACACCAAGAGTGAACTCTAATGTTAGCTATGGACTTGGGGTGATAATGATTTGCCAATGTAGGCTCATCAATTGTAGCAAATGAACCACTCTGTTGGGGGCTGTTGATAATGGGGGAGGCTATGCATGCGTGGGAGTAGGAAATATACAGGCTATCTCTGTACAGACACACCTTGGAGATACTGTAGCTTCAGTTCCAGATCGCCACAATCAGTGGAAACTATTTTCTGGTTTCTGAGTGCATATAAAAGTTATGTTTACACGATACTGTAGTCTATTAAGGATGTAATAGCATTATGTATAAAAAACCAATGTACATACCTTAATTAAAAAATCGTTTTATTGCTAAAAAATGCTAACCATCATCGAGCCTTCAGTGAGTTGTAATCTTTTTGCTGGTGGAGGATCTTGTCTCGATGTTGATGGCTGCTGACTGATCACAGTGGTGGTTGATAAAGGTTAGGATGGCTGTGGCAATTTCTTAAAATAAGACAACAATGAGGTTTGCCACACCAATTGACTCTTTCTTTCATAAACAATTTCTCTGTAGCATGAGATGCTGCTTGACAACATTTTACCCACAGTAGAACTTCTTTCAAAACTGGAATTAATACTCTCAAACCCTGCTTCTGCTTTATCAACTAAGTTTATGGAATATTCTAAATCCTTTGTTGTCATTTCAACAATCTTCACAGCTTCTTCACCAGGGGTAGATACCATCTCAAGAAACCACTTTCTTTGCTCATCTGTACGAAGCAACTCCTCATCTATAAAAGATTTATCACAAGATTACAGCAATTCAGTCACATTGTCAAGCTCCACTTCTAATTCTAGTTCTTTTACTATTTCCACCATATCAGCAGTTATTTCCTCCAGTGAAGTCTTGAACCCCTCAAAGTAATCCATGAGGGCTGGAATAAACTTTCTCCAAACTCTTGTCAAGGTTGGTATTTTCACCTCTTTCCAAGAATCATGAATGTTCTTAATAGCATCTAGAATGATTGATCCTTTCCAGAAGTTTTCAATTTATGAAAATGTGACACAGAGACATGAGGCGAGCAAATGCTGTTGGAAAGATGGCGCCAATAGACTTTCTCGATACAGGGTTGCTACAAGCCTTCGATTTGTAAAAAATGCAGTGTCTGCAAAGTGCAATAGAGTGAAGCATGGTAGAACAATCTATGTCCGTATCTTCCTCTCAATTTTCCTGTGAACCTGAAACTGCTCTAAAAAAAAATCAGCAGTCCCCCCTTATGCACAGTTTTGCCTTCCGTGGTTTCAATTACCAGTGGTCAACTGCGGTCTGAAAACATTACATGGAAAACTACAGAAATAAACAATTCAAAAGTTTGAAATTGCACACTGTTCTGTGTAGCAGGATGAAATCTTGAGCCTTCCTGCCCCATCCCCCCAGGAGGTGAATCATCCCTTTGCCCAAGGCTGTAAACACTACCTGCCCGTTGGTCACTTACTAGCCATCTTGGTTATCAACTCTACTGTTGCAGTATTGCAGTGCTTGTATTCAAGTAACCCTTATTTTACTTACTAATGGCCCCAAAGCACAAGAGTAGTGATGCTGGCAATTTAGATATGTCAAGAGAAGCTGTAAAGTGCCTCCTCTAAGTAAAAAGGTGAAAGTTCTTGACTTAACAGGGAAAGAAAAAAAATTGTATGCTGAGGTTGCTAAGATCTATGGCAAATTTTATTGCAGTATATTGTTATATAATTGTTCTATTTTATTGTTAGTTGTTGTTAATCTCTTACTGTGGCTACTTTACAAATTAAACTTTATCATGGGTATGTATGTGTAGGAAAAAACATAGTTTATATAGGGTTTGGTACTATCCACGATTTCAGGTACCCACTGGGGGTCTTGAAATGTCTCACCCATGGATAAAGGGGACTACTGTAGTAGAAGAGGTCAGAGAGTGATGGGGCCAGACTGTGTGGGCCTCAAAGGTCACAGTTAGGGGTTGTCTTTACTCCATGCGAGGTGGTGGAGCCACTGGGAGGATGTGAACAGAGCAGTGACGTGATCCCAAGTGTATTATAACAGAACGCCCCCGGCTGCTGTGTGGAAAATAGTCTCCAGGGGCACAAGTGGAAGTGGTGCCTCCAGTGAAGAGGCTGCTGCAATAGTCTTGGCTGAAGATGATGGTGGCTGGACCAGGGTGGTGGAAGTGGGATTGTTGACAAGCATTCTTCTAGTTCTGGGCATGTTTTGAAGGTAGTACTGGCAAGATCTGCTGACAGATGGAATGTGCGATGCTACCAAGTCCTGACTTGGTGTAAAACATGTTTTCACTTAATGGCAAATATTGGCCCTCCAGGGTTTTTGGTCAGCAAGCATCAAATCCCACTTATACAAAGTTACAAATGGGGACTTTTCTGGAAGGATATGCATACCAGAAGGAAAAGCTCTGGAAGTGAGTTCTGAAAGGATGGGTCTGGGTATTGGTACCAGGAGCTATCCTTCAGGTAAGGCCTTATTCAAGGGACAAACAGGCCCAGCAGATTCGACTCAAGATCCAAATTTCAGTGAGAGAGCAAGGAACAGGCCTAGCTTGGGCCATGTGGTTATGACTGGATGGAGCCATCCAGATGGCTATGGGGATGCGAGGGTGAAGGTGGTACTTCACTACAGACAAATTGGGTGCTGAGATCAAAAGAAAGCTGGGAAAATGGGAGTTGGGCTGGCAAAACCCACAGATACTTACACTTGATTCCTACATAGAGCTTCTGAGGTGAAAGAAATGGAGGCTCAGGTTTTGACTGACAGGAAGTGGGCAGGGAAGGAAATCCGCCCGGCTCCCTCTGAGTTGTGCTGAGGAGAGAGTGCTGGCCTGGTCTGGGCTCTGCTGCTCACTAGCTTTGCTGCTTCAACCTGGGGCTTAAGCTCGATGGTCCCAGACTCACGTGGACTAGAGCAAATGCCGTACCGCCACACCTCCCCCAATAACCCACATAACTCATGGCCTTGTCTTGTGGAAATGTACAATGTGCATTAGGCTTCTTGAAATTTGGAGACCAGCCGAGAAGGGTGAGTTTGGACGTGATGTCAAAGAGGGGCTTACAGCATGGAGTGACTAAGTATAGGGCACCACTCTGAGAGCGCAGCAGCATTTCATAGGCAGGCTTGAGAGCATCTTCACATTCTCTCCTATTGTTCACTTTCCACTTTTACTGAGACCAAAGAAACTGTGTCCTCTGAAAGTTTTGATCCACCCAGTGTTTTCTAGGTTTTGAGATACCATTTGCTACATTGTCACCTTGAATTCCCCACTGTGGGTGCTGAGCAGGCTGTAAATGTTAATGCATGAAATTGCGCTGGATTTCTCCCCAATCCACACTGAGCACTCAGTTCCCCGAGCGCCTCCTCCTCCCCAGCACTTTTGCCCACTTACATTTCATACCCTCCTATTTAGCACTTGATTACATATTGCCTTGAATTGTTCTCCAGCCCACTCTGATCAGAGCCTCCCACTTCCCAGTCCACCCACTCCTACCTCCCAGTATACTGGATTTCAGCCTCTTCAAAACCTGCAGTCTCTTTCCCTTGCCATTTTCTGTCACTGCATCAGAACCTGCCCCACCCCCACATCTTCATTTCCTTCCCTGTTTAACCTAAGCTTCATGAGCCATCTCATCTCCCTCCTTTGCCTAAACCCTCCCTCCTCTCCGCCGGGTCCTGCTGCTGCTCCCGTCTGGCTGTACTCCAGCCTGATGAGGCGGGCTCTTCCTTCTTTCTGACATCTGGGCTCCTGGGCTCCTGAGCTCTGCTAGAGAACTCACCACCCACACAGATGGGCGCAACTACGAAGGCATCATCTACAGCCTCGGTGGGCGCTGAGCAGCTTGGAAACCCTTCTTAGCGTCCCTGTCAGCACTCACCCTTTCCCCATAGTGGCTCTTCTAAGTGTGTACCGCCCCTTGAGCGTTGCTGAGAAAATAGAGGCCATCAGGTAGGAATTCCCTCCCCCTCATGTACCCACTCCTCTATCCCACCAAGAAATGTATCTTCCCCTCCTTCATCATCTCTGCCTCCCCCCATCTGAGAGGCCTGTGGGCCCTCCTTACCTCGCCAAAGGTAACCCCTCCTGAGAGCTCTGCAGCCTTGGCACCACCTTGGCTTCATCAGTTCTCTCTCTCTCCTCTGCCTTCCATCTCTCTCTATCTCATCTTGTCTTCTCCTGAGCACAGAAAGGTGTTCCCTCTCCATGCTGAGACTCTTCTCCTTCGCAGCCAAACTTCACAGCAAAGTATGCTTGATGAGGCCATAGCCCGCCATGAATGTAAATGTGTGCAAAGGACAGGAGTGACCCTCTCATTGTCAAGTCCATGGCCACTTTCAGCCCATCTTAATCGGCCTTGTTGAAGCTATGACACTACTGACTCCTCTTCTCTCCTTGCTTCTGTCCCTTCTCTTGATTGTCACCTGTCTGTTAGCACTCTGCTCTCCAGCTCCCCACCCCTCTACTCCAGTCTTTTTACACTCTGCTTTTCTGCTGGCACTCTCCTGCTGACGACCCTTCAGACACTGGCCGTGGTCTTCAGAAGGAAATCCAGGTTCCTCTGGACAGCAGACAAGGACCTCTGCCACTTGACTCCGGCTCCCTATCACATGATTTACCTCCTCCTCCACTGGCCACCTTCTCTCCTGTCTCTGTGCCTTCGCACATTTCTTTCCTCTGTCTGGAGGGAATGCCATCCGTTCTCCTCGCTGCCTCACCAGGAGAGCTCCTATTCATCTTCTAGGGATCAGCTCAGACGTTGCCTCATCCCTAAGGCAGCCTTTCATGATCATGCCTCATCTGAATTCCCCAAACAGCCAAGCATGTCTTAGTCTTAGCACTTATCACATTGTATTGCAATTATCTATCTGCGTCTGCTCCACTAATCTGTCAGCCCCTTGAGGCTGGAGACTGGGCCACTTAGCCCCCATACGCTTGATGCCTGGCACAGCTTGACACATAATAACCACTGAGTCCATTCATGTTTGCTGAATGGGTGAATGAGTTAATATATTATTATTATTCCCAACTAAGCTACTCCAGGGTAGTGAATGTGATCAGTCTTCTCAGAGCTTTCTTATGTGAGATATATATATATATATATATATTTTTTTTTTAATTCTGGTAAAACACATTTAACATAAAAATTAAAGTGTACAGCTCAGTGATATTTAGTATCTTCACTATGTTATGCAACCATCATCACTTTCTAGTTCCAGACATTTTTATCACCCCAAAAAGGAGAACTTATACTCAATAAGCAGTCATTTTTCATTCCTATGTCCACCTAGCTCTTGGCAACCACTAATCTGCCTTCTGTCTCTATGGATTTGCCTGGTCTGGACAGTTCATATAAATGGAATCATACAATAATATGTGGTCTTTTGTATCTGGCTTCTTTTACTTAGCATAATGTTTTCAACGTTCATCCATGTTGTAACATGTATCAGCACTTCATTCCTTTTTATGACTAAATAATATTCTAGCGTATGACTATACCGCATTTTGTTTATCCATTCGTCCATCAACTGATGGACACTTGGGTTGTTTTCACCTTTGGCTATGGTGAATAGTGCTGCTATGACGATCTGTGTACAAGTTTTTGTTTGAACACCTGTCTTCAATTCTTTTGGGTATGCACCCAGGAGTAGAATTGTTGGGTCATATGGTAACTCTATGTTTAATTTATGTGGAACCACCAAACTGTTTTCCATGGTAACTGTATCATTTTACATTTATATTTATATTACCATTTACATTACATGAGGGTTCCAATTTCTCCACATTCTTGCCAACATTTGTTATTTTCTTTTTTTTTTTAGTATAGCCCTCTTAGTAGGCGTGAGTGGTAGATATATTTCGAAGTATATGCTCAGCTTAAATTATTCCTGTCTATAAATGCTTTATTTCCATCTGTAGAGGGTGACTCCCAATAGCTGTTTATGCCTAATGGGACCCTGACCCCAGATTACAGTTGATTGGATCAGTATGGATTCCTAAGTCAGTTTGGGTCAAAAGAGTTCCTTCTGCAGGGGTTTACGTTTGAGAGAGAAGGATGAGGGGAGACAGACTTGGTTCATATTGCTGACATGTGAACTTGGGAGCTGTGGGTGTCTGTCTTTGATCCCACATGTGGACAGAGCAGCAGAGGGAACTCTCCAGAAGAAAGATGGACACAAATAGAGAGAAACAAATGAGGTTCTGACAGTCTACAAGTTCCAGTTCTAGTCTTTGCTTAAGCCTGATGGCATTCTCACCCTTAGGCCCTATATGTCACCCTTCCACCCTATCGTGATTAAGCCAACTCCAGTGAATTACTATTTCTTGCAAGCAATAGAATCCAGAGCAATAACTCATTGGCATTCTCACAACCTACTTGACCTGAGAGTGGCCCTCAAACTGTAGGCTAAAGTAAAATAACTGTAAGTAAGGCTACTTCCATTTTTTGCCCTGAAAATCATTTCTTGTGACCTCAGTAACCTATCCCTGCCTACCAACCCAATGTAAATGTGGAGGCAAATCCAGTGTATTAACATCATCTAATATTCATGAGGCATCCTCAAGGGCAGGGTGTCCAGCACTTTGCTACCACCTTGATGTGTCTCTTGGCATCTGTTCTAGATTTTTTTCCCCTAATAGCAGCTCTTTCGTTCAGCTCTCCAAGTGTCATGTTTTCTTGTTTTAGTTATCACTGTAACTTTTCCTATTACAGAACTTTTCAAGGGCAGCCGGGCAACAGGGTGTGGAGGAGAGGACATTTACCTGGGAGGTCTGAAGAACCAAATTCTAGTCCTATTCCTCCCATGGCCTTGCTCTGTAATGCTGAGTAAATCATGAGACTTTCTTGATCTGGTTTCCCATCTGTGGAAGTGGGAGAGAAAAATAATACTTTCTCTGCCTACTTCGCAGAGATGCAAGATAAAATTAGGTCATGGATGTGAACATTCTATGAGGCAAAAATATATAAATTACTGTATCCTTAATGGTAATGAACTCCCTTGGTTTCTATCCTACTCCGAGGCACCAAGTTCAAGGTCCTCACTCAATAATTACTTGAATTTAACTCTAGTAGCTTTTTTTCTTTTTTTTAACGTGGCTCTGAAGCTTCATCCATTTCTCTTGAACACTGATAAACACTTTTTAAACTTACAAATAAAGGAAATGAGAGACAAGCATCCTGTTTTGTTTTAAGGCCGGCTAATTTCTTGCCGTTTCTTAATGACTCTAGTCATTTTCCTTTAATCTGTCACGCCACTTCCTTACGTGTCTCCATTGTGTATATTGTCTGTTAGACAGCGGTTCCCAAACTTGTCCGCACCTTGGATTCAAGAGGAGCTTGGAAAATACTGATGTCTGTGGCCCACCATTAGATCGTGACGCCGTTGGTCTGCAGCGTGGCCCAGGCTTTGGAAGTTTTAAAAGATTCCCATATGTTTCAAATGTGTAGACAAGTTTGGGAACCACTGCCTTTAGGTTGCTCTTTTTTTAAAAATCAAATTCTAATCATTTGGGAGTTAATTCCCAGTTAGGTTCTTACCTGAAGCATTTCCTGTATAAATTTCTGTAGGAAACAAAGGAGATTAATCCCAAATTCATCTCTTCTCCCTACTGTGATTACCTTGGTCTTTCTCATCTTAATTGAAATCCCTTCTGATAAATGCAGCCACTAATGGAAGCTTCATTTATCTGCATGCACATTTCCTGTTCTGCTGTGTCTTCTCTCCAATAATTTAGTTATGATTTGCATGATACCTCTTCCCCCTCCCTCCCCAATTGAAATGGCCTCACGCTGTACCTGAGTGGCTGGCTGGGCCTGTTTACCTGCTGTCTTCACTTCTGGATGGACAAAATTTCCCTCTCTTGCCACATATGTCACCTCCATCTTCTGGATCTAGCCAGCCAGATCAGCAAGCTTGATTCAAGGGTTGCTTGGGCTACACCTTAGACTGAGACATTTCACAATTTGGGGCCAAACGTGGCAAAGTAATTCTGCACTTCTATGTTTATCCATTCCTGCCTGACTGCGGGCCAGATTAAATCTGCTGTTGATTCTGTAATATGAGCAAACCCTACCTGGGACCCTGTGATGGCTGTGGCTGACACTACATTGGCTTTCGTCAGGAGGTGGGACAGATTCAAACCTAAAGACAAACTCCTTTGGCCTTTGGACCACTTCCTGACCAAGGAAGTATTTGAGTTTTATCTCAACGTGGATCTTAATTCTAAAGTAAAAACTAGGACCGCTGTTTCACCAGGGCATCGTCCCCACTCAGGATGAGTCACTGTCTTTCATCTCCCTTGGCCTTCCGGGTTTATAACACCATCTGATTTCCGAGGGGTGGGGATGACAGAGAATCGATGCTTTCAGTCAAACAAGGATTCCTGAGTCCTGGCCTGTCTTAGGCCACGTGGTGACACAGCCTGTGACAGTCCTCATTCCCTCTCTTCTTCTCTCGGTTCACTACGTCTCCAATTGGCCAGAGCTGAGTGTCAATCCCAACCAACGTGAGAGTTCATACTCACCATATCACCAACAAAGGGCCAAAATCATTCTCTCTCTTTAAGTTTAAGACCTTTTTATTCTTTCCATTTAAATTATTTTACTCTCCATCTCTCTGAAGAAAGCAATTTTTACATTAAACCATAATCTGAGGTATTTTGAAGAAATTTACCATTACTTTCAATGATTGAAACATAATGGCACTTTCCATACTTTACTTTTGTTCAGGGACCCAAGAAAAGTCAAAGGTATGTGATGCCTGAGGCCACATTTGCTTCTCTGAATTAGGGCAAACAAGGGGACTTTTCGCTTACGTATTTTGCATGTGTGTGTGAGGAAGATTGTTGCTGAGCTAACATCTGTGCCAATCTTCCTCTATTTTATGTGGGATGCTGCCACAGTGTGGCTTGACAAGTGGTCCTAGGTCCATGCCTGGGATCCAAACCTGCGAACCCCGGGCCACTGAAGCAGAGTGCGCGAACTTAACCACTATGCCACTGGGCTGGCCCCACTTGCGTATTATTAATGCAGTATCACTATTAATAATAACTGAATCTATTGAGCAGTTACTATGTGCCAGACACTATGCTGAGCCTTTTTCATAATTTATTTCAATTACTCCTTATACCACTCTATGAAGTAAGTATTATTTATTATCTCCATTTTACATATGAGGACTTAGAAACTTAGAGAGCTTAAAGCTTACGCAGCTAGTAACTGGTGGGATCAGAACTCCAGCCTATTCTGACCTGGACAGAGTCCATGCTCTTAATCTCTAGAGTCTTCTGAGATAATCTCTTTGTATGGAAAGGTGCTCCTTAAATCGCAGTAACACAGTTTTCTCTGATTTTAAAACCTAAGGCCTGTATGATTGTTGGGGTTGTTACTATGAGGGATCAATAATTTAATGCACATAATAGTCATAGTCACTTGAAAAATAATTATGTATGGGTTGATAAACAAACAGCATTTTACTCACTCCAATTGTGGATAGGGTTCGCCATGTTAGGAGATGAGGGAAGGGAAGCTCACTTGCCTCCTGGGGGGGTTCGTGCAGATGGCTTCTTCAGCCATCCCTGGGCCCTGTAATTGCTCATTCCAAGTCTACTCTAAAAGGCTTCCTTTTTTCACAGACCTAATATAAAAGCCATGGAGCTGGCTGACAAGGCTGGGGACTGCTGAGGCTTTTGAAGGAAAAGACAGCAATTTCAGAAAATGAATCCTGTGGTTTAGAAAGAAATCAGCTAAACTTATGATCTGAGCTCATTTTGTTCTGTTCTATTTTTTTAAAAAAAAAAAAAAAAAGAAAGAAAAGGAGAAAAAAATTGTTCTCATCACAAAGAAAACAATTTCCTTAGGCCTGAAGAATTATAGTCTATCCATGAAGCCTTCAACTCTCTGAATACCTAGATTTTTAGAGCCAAAAGGGACCTTTAAGGATAGCTTTTTTGTCTGAGTCCTGAATTTCACAGAAAGGAAACTGAGGCCCTGAGAGAGTTTGGGGCCACACAACTAGTTAGTGGAGGCTGACTCCCAGTTATCCTGCCTTCTCTCTCCTATGACTTCCTGTACTTTTGCTTTTTGAATGAAAAGATATTCACAGGCCACTGGGAGAAAAAAAAAACAACAAGACAATTTCTGCTTCTTCAAGAAAAGTCGGTGTGGGCTCCAAAACTTCTAGAAAGAAGAGAGTCAAATTATTTAATCTAATCTCAGGAATAGCCTTGATCTTATTAACTGAGGGACTGAATAAGGAGGCAGAGGCCCTACAAAGCAAGATTTATTACTGCTTTCCATGAAAGCAGAGGGAAAATGAATATTGGCTTAATGGGGATTTGGGCCTATAATTGAATTCTTTGTCTCAGCTTAGAGAAACAACCCACGGACAAAAGGTCATGGATCTCAATAGTGATCTCCTGAGCTAGTGAGGAAAGGGGTCACCTGCCCTTTCTCCAGGGGTCCCTAGGATTAGAAGTCACCTCTGCGGTATGGAAGCCTAGAAAGGAAGAAATCCACTGGACTCTCATTGGCCTGGAAAGTGCTATTACTTCACTAGGCCAGTGAAGCAATGAATAAGATTTTCTTAGAGGGACAATCTCTAGCAAAGTTGTGGCCAGTGATACTAATATTAGATCCCAGGGGAAGAATTTTGGAGGTGAAATGGAGAAAAGGAAGGCAGGCTGGGGCCATACCAATTCAATAAGCATTTATGGAGTGCTAACCATGCAGTAGACACCAAGAGATAAACAAAACCTCCTCTGCCCCTGGAAGTGCTTGCAGATGAGTGGGAAGTAGCAACCACAGAGGAGCTTGTTCCCAAGATTCAGAAACCAATATGCAAAACTGTCCAGCATCCAGCAGCTCATTTCCATTCTGAGACTCTTGTTCTGTTACAATTATTGGGCAGCTCAGCTCACTTCTGTGGGCTCCAAAACTCCCCAACTAATTAGCAGCTCACAGATGTTAACCTAGCAGCTGGGTGCTGGATGAGGCACATGCATTCAGCCAAAGTCTGAGGATGCTTAAAAGAAGAAAGAGAAACTCAGAGTCAACTGAAGCACCCAGTTCCCTTTCCCAGATGGCATCAGTGCAAATAAGCAGCAGGCCCTGCCCCAACTCAGCTCAGAAATTCAGCTCTCAAAGGCAGCCTCACTCTATCAAGACTTTAGTTATTGAGGAAAGGGACGGCTTGCTTGTGTTAAAAAAAAAAAAACAAAGAGCATTATCCATCATGGGATCTGATCCAGGCCAGTGCCTGTTGGATCAATCAACCTTTTAAAAATCTTTTTAGGATAAATATTCAGCTACAGTCATGAATTAAAGATGTGAGGGAGAGGAAAATAGTACCCAGCTTGCAGTGGTTAACGCTGGGTTTAAACCAAAGTGTGGCACTGCAATAATCTTCTTGAGACCCAATAGGAATTGAGGAAATTTGTTTTAAGCATTTCTGTTCTGATAAACATTAAAGATTATTGAGTTTTGTGGATGGTAAAAAGGGAAATGACTTCAGTAGGGAAAGGGGAGGTAGGTCATGCCTAAGTCAACTTTTTTTTTAAATTAAAAAAACTCCAGAATTTTCTACCTAAGCTGTGTATCTGACTGCCAAATATTAAACAAGTGCTTTAGTGGCTAATTTTACTCATCCCCCTACAGATTTATTTCCAAGTCATGAATCCTTGTATACATACCAAACAGTAAATGAGGTAAGTGGTCACATCCATAGTCACTAGGGTAACTCTGAATCCCCAAGTGAATTACCCACTGTTCCTCTGTATTTTTATGGGTAGAATTGTGTGAAAGATTTCAGGAAACAGCAGTGCTGGCTTCGTGGGTGTGCAATCAATGTGGTTACACGGGGCCTTGCACTCACAAGGGCCACACATTTGGGGTTTAATGCTCAGCATTTGCCATCTTGAAATTGTTAGTAATTTTATCTTTGGTTTTATGTTCTGTAAGTGAAATCTAATGGGGCAATGAAGCATGCACCCAGGGACTTGGAGCCTTGATTCTCCTGCAGTCCTGTCTTCCTAGTCTTCCTGCTTCCCCAGGATGGATTCTTGACTGTCTGTTCCCTATCTCTGGCAGCCTGGGCCTCACCTGGTCTCCCTTTCCCCACCCCTGCCTCAATATTGCTGCCACCCTCCACCTGGGGTGACAATTAGGTTGCATGAGTAGGGGGAAGCCTGTGTGCCACTGTTGCCCTTTGTTCCTGGCAGGGGCCTGGGCACAGGTGTGGGAAGGGTCAGTGTTGGTGTGTGCTCATGGCATCTCATGGTAGGACAAGGTGCCAGTGATCCCTGCCCTGGGCTGGCAGTGCCACGGTGCATTTAGCCTGCCACTTAGGGGCATTCTCTGATGTACATACTGAATACAGCTAGCATGGCGGTTGCAGTCTCTCTGGGAGTCACCTATTGACCGTGGGTTAGAGCAGTGAGCCTACGGAAAGTGGGAGATTGACTTCCTCCTCCCCAACCCCCGGCCAGGGCCCTATGTTTTCATTTTTAGTGGACCCTATTGGCAAGTGGTCAACTTCAAAGACTGTGGAGGTGGGGTGAAGCTTACTGCTTAACTAATATAGTTTTTATATGGCATCTAGCTTGGTACAAAATCTGTTGGTGAACACATTAGAAGAAGGAAAAAACAATTTCCTGCCCTCAAGGGGCTTATAATCTAGTTGGAAATAGATGAAATTGACATAGATAAAATGACAAGAAGTTTTCATAAAGGATGTGTAATTGGAGAGGGGTCCTGAAAGTAGGATTTAGGTGTGGAGGGGAGGAGGAAGACACCAGGTAAATGAGCTCCAAAACGTAGGGAGGCCAGTGTGACTTCACGACACAGTCTGACTTGAGGATTGTTGTATATTTTTAGTTCAAGGCCACCCACTGATAGCATGGGGGTGGGGGGACTATACTAGTAAGGGGGGAAGATGTGGGAACAGGCATAGCTGATACGGACCACTGAGTAGAGGGGCCCAACAGAATAGAGGGTGTGGGGTTAAGGTGGGGGATCGACTGCATGGAGCTGAATCATGGAAGGCAAAGAAGACAAACATGGGTTCAGAGCCTCCCAGCAGTGTACACTGAGGTACATACAGCAGGCTGCTACTATTTAACACGGCAGGCCACTCAGCAAAGACAGAACAAAGGGAACTGACCTTGTGCTTAATCAAAGGATGGAGCGAAGTCAAGTTTCACAGTGAGCTCAATGATGGAGGGGAAAAAGCAAATATTCTCTGGTGCAGGTTGACTTAATTAGCCATTTTAATAATTCATGAATCTTTAAAATGTTTGCCAGAAGATTCAGAGCTCAGACTCTGCTTCTGGTATTTAGCTCTGGGTTTTCTCGATCACAAATTATGCTGCCTCATGGAGCAACGGCAGGAGGGATCCTGGGAATGTGAGGTCTGGTTCGGCCAGATGTGCACAGTTCTTAACCCTTTGAGGGCTTAAAATCTCTTTGAGAATTTGATGAAAGATCTGGACCCTTCCTAGGAAAATGTATGTAGACACAAATTCAGAGCTTTACAGATTCCCCGGAGGTCCACCCTTGAACTCCAGCTTAAGAATCCCCACTTTAGATGATTTCTAAGGACTCCAATATACTTTTTTAAACTCACCCACAACCTAGTCTGTCAATAAGTCACCTGCAAATGCTGTGCCTCTTTAGAATTGCAAGCAAACAGCCTCATATGTTTGTAAAGTGAGAAATGCAAAATGCAATATTTGTTTATTAGGCTGAAATAATGCTAATGTAGAAAAGAGGACTGAATGAATCAAAAGCCATGAGTCAGCTCCCTCGCTGCCACCTGCCAGAAAGGCTGCTTGCTAAAGCTGAGGGGGCAAGGTTTGGAGTCAGACAGCCTGGCCCTTAAATTCCAGCCCAGACACTTTCTGGCTGTGACTTAAGGGAGTGACTTAACCTCTCTTAGCCTTAGTTTCCTCATTTGTAAAATGGGGCCAATAAGATTTATCCTATTTCCTCATGTTCGGAGGATGAACTAAACCAACCTCTGTAAATCATCATGCATAGTGCCCGGGCCACAGTAGTGCTCAGGAAAGGGAGTTCATTCCCCTGATCTCACCCACAAGGAAGAGGGATGCTGTGAATTCAGGGACATTGTCTTGATTTAATGCTGGGGATGGGGCAAACTGAGGAGTGGCTGGGAGCTCTTTCTGAACTCCTGCCTATGTGATGCCTCTCCCCTTTCCTCGCCCCCCATGTGACTCCCCTAAGGGAATGTGGGCTGAGTTCAGCTCGCGAGGCTGAGGAGGGACCTGTGTAGCAGCCCTAGTCTGGAGCAGCTCCCTCTCTTCTCCCCTCCGCTGCTGCTCTGGAGTGTGGAGGCTGCAGGAAACGATGGGGGAGGATACTGGGCTTTTTCTGGCTGCAGGCCTGACTGCAGCAGAGGAGGCAACAGAGAGAGAAATACAGAGAGAGAGAAAGAGGGAGAGTGTGTGTTTTCTCTGTTTCTGAGCAGGCAGTCTGCGTATTATTCAGGGGCCCACAGGGAAGCTCGGGCTGGTCCTGGGGGACATGCAGAGCTGGGCAAGTTGTAGCTCCTGCTCCCAAGGACCTTGCAACTTTGACATGGAAATAAGACCAGCCCCAGGAAAAAGAGAGTGCTGCATTGCTGGATGCAGAACATCCTGTCCAATATGGAGTCCAGGAAGGGAGGAGACAGTGAGGGCAGCACGGTGGTAAGCACGTTTACTCAGCGCCAGGCTCTTGATATGCACTAACTCTCCCTCTCATAGTTACACTCCAGCGTAGACGCTATTATCCTTTACTGCACAAGGAGGAAGCTGAAGCTCGGGGAGTTAGTGACTCACTCAAATGCAACAGCTGTTAGGTGGTGCCACAGCATTCAAACCAGGTCTGCTGCCTCTGAAATCTTTTCTTCACCATTCCCCATCTAGGCTAACTAGGTGGAATGGGAGGCCTCTATAGTCCTAACTCAGAGGCCTGAGAAGCCATCACCAGCCGCATACAATGCTATGCATACAGTCCCAGCTCAGTAAATATTTGCCTGGTGAATAGGAAGGAGAGAATGCTCCTTTCTTGGTTCTTGGCAGCTTTTGGCAGTTCACGTGCTCTGTTTACCTTTCCTCCCACATTCCCCCATGAAGAATCATCATCCCTCTCTTCCCTCAACTGAAAGCGAAGGCAGAGTGGAGTGAGCGATGAGCCTGGGTTACACAGAGCCTGTCGCAGACCTGCTCCCTGCTGCCCCAGGTCTCATTTCAAATAGCAACCTCTGTCGGAAAATCCCAGTTAAGAAAAATACCTCACAGCATTTAATAAGGCTGATTGAGGAGTAATCAATGTTTTGAGGCCTTTGCAACCCCAGTGCCAAGAAGACTGCATGCGTTCGAGCTCCTGTGGAAGAAGGCATCTTGGATTTTCTGGTGAAAGCTGGCATGCAGACTGACAGTGGCTCAGTGAGAAGGAGGTCTGCAGCAGGCACCGCAGGGAAGCTGCAGCCCAGCTCGGGCCTCTGCTGAGGAACCCTGTCGTCGTAGAGAATTTGCTGAGCAGAGTCTCCTGACCTGGTTTGTAGTGGGGGGTGTGAATGCATTATCCAAAGCTGGGTGCCAAGCAGAGAGCAAAATGAGACCCCCCCCCATTTAGTTCCAACCGTTGATTCAACGATGTTGATGAACTGTGACTTTTAAATGGAAAGGGCTTTGTCATCATGATTTTTCAATAAAATTCTAGCACAGCTCTTGATTTCCTGACCAAGGCCCTAGGGATCCTTTTTAACATGTTGGGCATGACATGTTCCCCAGAGGCAGCTTTTTATTTCATTGCCATTTTAAGAGTATAAGAGCATGAAGCTAGAATTTACATCTAAATAATAGATTTATGGATGCTAAAAGCCTATATTATTACTTACACTTAGTAAAATCCCTTTGGATAGTAAGAACCAGCATGATATTAATTTTTCTTGCTGTCACTTGACAAAATGAATTGGTTTTGTGTAAGGAAATTGTGTTTTGTCCAGGAGCTCATTGGATTGAATTTAGGAAATTGTTAAAACAAATTTGACATCAGTGGGTTTGAGTGATTAGAATGTAATAAACATATAAAGGCTAGGAAGCTAATTTATCATTGCTTTCAGTTTTATTTATTTGAAACTCGTTCACTGTTGGTATAAACAGGCTTTATTAAAGATTATGAATTCAATTTCCAAATGAGCTCTAAATGGCTTTCTATAGAGAGATTACTTGATTTGTTGTTTTCCTGAATAAAACATGTTTTTGCCCACTGGGGTTATGGAGCCCATACATTAATATTGGAAGATTATTCTGTTGAGCTTGGCATCTGTGATGTGCAACGTTTGATTTGTTCTCTGATCTATTTGTCTTCACTCTCTTTAATAAACACCGAGATTGAATGCATAACCTCTTAAGACCTGCACTTCAATGAATCATAAAAGAGTGTCTGTCTGTGTTGCAGTTTATCATTTGAATGATAATTCTGGTTCCCTTTTAAGATGTTAAAGTGTCTGCTCTTCAAAATAGACTGCAGTGAAGGAATGAGAGATGCTATGGGTCACTGATGGGGAATCATAATTGACCTTAGCTTTTGTCGCATGGTAACAGGCTCTCTGGGTATTAGATCATTGCATACCGCAGAACTAACAACACACTGCCCTCGGTCAGGGGAACATTTTGCATTTTCAGTTTAGAAAACAGTGTACAGTAGACCCTTATAGAGAGAGGCAACCTGTCAGTAGGGCTGGAGTCTCCAGAAAGACAGCCCTCCAGAAGCCTGCCATATTGTAAAAACCTGTTCCATGTCAATGCTTTCACAAAACGATTGTAACTTTCACAGCCCAGTGCCTACTGGAAGAATGCACTGTGTAAATGAAAACACTGAAAAAGGAATTAGTGTCTATGTGATACTGAGACTGGGGAAGACCGTGGGAGGCCATTTATTTTCACTTTCTCAAGGCCAGTTGGCATATTTCACTATATTAAAGCTATTGTCTAAAGAGCTAGAAAAGCTAATTTTCTAAAGAGAGAATATTCTACCTCTCCCCAGAAAACCCCATTTGTGGTTGTTGTTATTTTACAACATCATAAAACTTCAGACTGAAGGATACAAAGCTCTAGTCAATAGGGAGTCATTACCCAAAGTCAGTTTTGGAAGAAATGATTGCACTTTTAATGACTGTAATGTGTTCACTCCATAATTCAGCAAGTTTAAAGCAATCTCTAATGAAGAGACACGGGTAGCTAGATTAAACTAAATTGGGCCACAGACCAAATTGATTTTAAATTTATTGTCTTTAAGATTTTAAGTTGACTCAATAATTCTGAAGTCTAGCAAAGAAATACAAATAGTTAACCTAGTCACTCATATATGTGTAGCAACCTCAGGAGTGAGTTAGTCTAGACTAATACAATGAAAACAACTCAAATTCCCTTAGGAGCCTGCCCCTTGATGTAGATGGTGGTAAGGAGGCTGGAGGACTGCCTGACCTACTGAGTCCTCGCTTCAAACCCGAAACTTTCTCTCTTTTTCTTAAACTCACAAGATATCCAAGTTTGTCATTTTCCACTTCCCGCTGGAAGATAATTCTCTTTTCCCAAGATGCTTCAGATAATCCTAAAGCCCAGCCCCTTCTGATCACATCAGCGATAAGGCATTATATACACCCCAGTCCGCTTTACCTCTGATTGATTTGAGTGTTCCAGTCATTTTTCTTGTCTTTGTATCTTCCAGATGCCCATCATTGCGCCTAGCATATAGCAGGTCCTCAACTTTTCTTGTTGCTGATAACAATTTTAGTGGGATCTGCAAATTCTGTGTGAACTTATGAGTTTATTTTGACTCTCAACAGTAAATCTGCTTCCTCATCCCCAACCTCTATTTTCTGTCCGATGAGAGATTATTTCCGTTATCTCTCTGGAGCCCATTGTATTCTAGAAACCAAGATTGAAACCCTGCCTTTGAAAAGCTTTTAGTCTGTTGACATAAAAAAAGAACTACTTGGAATTCTCATATCATACATGTTACCTTACATTATATTCTAGTTGTTTCATGTTAATAGATTTTGCGTCTCCAGCTAGAACAGGGACTTCCATTTCTTTTTATTTCACATGGTGCCAAGAACAGTGCTAAGCACTAGCATGTACTTAGTAAGCACCTGGACAATGAATGGATGAGTAACTGGATCTTGTATTTACAGGCAGAAAAGTGCTATAGGTAGGTCTGGAAGTCAGATAGAGATGAGTTAGAAATCTAATTCTGAGATCTACTAGCTGTGTGGCTGGGAAAATTGTATAAATCCCTTAAGCCTCAGCTATTCCATCTGTAAACTTGGATGGTTGTAGAACTGACACTATAAGTTTGCCATGAAGATTAAACGTGATACTAAATGGAAAACGCTTAGCACAGAACCTAGAACATAGTGTTTGAAAAACGTTAACTACTATTATTATCATGAGCAGTGATAGAAACACACACACAGCAGTGACAAGGTAGGAGATGAGGGTTACTGGAGTTACTGTGACTGGGTTAGAGAGTTAGCAGAATTTTAAAGAGGGCGTAGATGGGAGTCAGCTGCGTATAGTATAAGAGGGGCTAGATTGAGAGTCAGGGAAACTGGATCTAGACCCACCTCTGCCTTCAACTAGATGCAGGACCTTGGGCAAATCACCTCATCTTTAGGGCCTAAATTTCCTCATTAGGGGATTACACTAAATGACCTCTGAAACCTGTTCCCATTCAAACAATCCATAATCTGAGGGAAAAGATTCCCGGAATGTCTTTCTCTTTGTCTCTGTCTCTTTCTTACTAAAAGGGACCTTAAAATCAAGAGATTATGTGAGTGATTTGCAATCTGAGGTCCAGAGAGGCTATGAAGCTTATTCCAAAATCACAGAGCTAGTTGGTGGTGACTCAGACACAAATCCCTATCTCCAGAGTCCCTGTGCAGTGATGGGTCCTCTATATGATGTCAAGTGACTCGGAAACAGAAGAGAGCATAGCCCAGGCGGCACTTGCTGGGGCAGGAGACGTATAATCCAGGGCTTGCTGGGAGATAACGCCACTAGCTACAAAAGGACACAACTAAAGGAGACCTTTGGTCCACAACTAAGAGTTTTACTATGATAAAGATAACTAGCAATCACCAGCAAGTAAAATTACTCCAGTTCTATTTATTACTAAAAGATATAGTAAATCCAGACAGAATATATTCAAACACAGAAACTTAAACATGAACACAAGAGAAAAGTTAACATAGGAGTTTCCTATACAAATAGCCAAAATGGTAGTCTTATGGGTTCATATGAATATTGGAATGGTCTTTGGGGACCTAGGGCAGCAGCTACCTCCCTTTCTCCTGACCCTGGGGTCACCCTACCCCAGACATTGAACTCTGAGACTAAAGCAAAGCTCCTGTTCTCCCCGAGTCCTCTCTGTCTGCGAGGAAGTAAGCAGGTGTGAGGATGAGGGTGGGGGCTGCAAGTAGGTGTGGCCTCTCTGCCAAGGGCAGTTACAGCTGCATCCTGCTGGTTGAGAGTCTGTGCTTTTCTCTTGTCCAGGCGCTACCTGTATAGGCCTTTCACCCGCAGCTTCCCTATGGGCTTTGTGATAGTATCCATTTTCCACTTTGACCCACTGCTCACTTTTTACATCCAAAGATATGACACCTTGGGGAAGGACTGAAGGAGATGCTAAGAACTACGCAAAGATAGCGCAAGGAACCGAGCACTGAGAACAAGGGTCTGGGATAAAGTCTGCATTGAAAAGAAAAACTTCTGAGAACCTAGGGAAAACCGCTGAAGTGTTTATGGAAAGGCTGACAACAACAAATACAGAATGATGACTTTTTAAAAAGTTTGGAATGCAAAACAAAAAAGGATGCATCAAAACCTCTGAGGATCCTTGAATAAAAATGGCTGATTCCAGGTCTGCGCAGAGAAAGTACAAGGTGAGCCTGGAACATTTTGTGCCAGAAAGCAAGAAACTACTCAAAAACTTATGGAGGTATGTGGAAAGGACACAGGAGCTGGCCTGAACAGTACATACTGGCCAAATTTGGGACAACTGGTGCACCAAAAACTAAAATAAATGTAATTGATTTATAATATACTGAATTATTTTTTTAAAAAAATCCCCCAGTTAATAGTAACACTCACAAATGGAGAGAAAGGGAGAAGAAAGTACTTCTTTACAGAAAGAATGCCAGCTGGTACACATAGAAGGGGTTTTAGAATTAGAAAAACCACCATTTTGCAACCCCCAATATTATTATTAGTCAAGGATCATCAACGGATGATCAAATCACCAGGTGAAGAGTTGTTGGGAAACAGGATATTTACATGGTGGCAGAGTATTGTCCCATACATTACTTACTAATTAAAAGTGGAAAATGTGCCTTTATAACCGTGAGGTCTAGTAGATGCCATCTTAACTAAGTGGTCAAATTTATTATTTCTAGTAGTGAGACAATGGTTATTATGTGCTCTTGACATGATGCAATGTGAAATATACGAAACTACTTGTGAAACTTGTGAAGTATTTTTGCTAAGTCTTCAACTTAAATCTTGTCATGCCTTTAAACCCAAATTGTAGTTTATAGGAAATAAGGGGATAGAGGAACAAATTAAATGACACTATGAGGAAACAGACAAATCTAGAATATGGGCGTTGTAAAAAGAGAACTGCCTTGGATTCTTCAAAATATCAAGGTCATGAACAAACAAAAAAAGGTAGGGAAACTGACCTAGATTAAAAGAATTAAGAATCTAAGGAGATATAACCTTGCAAAGCACAACCCTTGTCAGATCCTAGTTAGAAAAAATAAAAGAGCTCTAAAAAACATTTTGGGGACAATTAGGGAAATTTAAATGCAGATTAAATCTAACACGATATTATGGAATCTTTTTTAAAGTTTGATGAGCGTTTTGGTTTTGTAGAAGAATATCCTTATTCTTAGAAGAAATATGCTGAAATTTAAAGCCAAAGTATTATGTCTGAAACTTTCGTTCAAATGGTTTAGCCAAAAATAATTGCACGTGTTTGTGTGTGTGTGTGTGTGTGTGTGTGTGTGTGTGTGCGTATGCAGTGAGAGAGCGAGGGATGAAGAAAGAAAGCAAATGTGGCAAACGTTAGCCATTGCTGAATCGGAGTGGACAGGATTTGAGTGGTTTATTGTACTATTCTTTCAACTTTTCTGTACATTTGAAATTTTTCAAAATAGAGAACTAAATTTCTGAGGCAATATTTGCCAGTTAAAAAAAAAGGCTTATATGTGGGAAAACAGAAGCTCTTTCATTCCTAATCAATCCTGTTATTGTAATAGGGGCACATCTATGTCTCCCCCAGCCCCCGCATGAATGGCAGGGGCTGTGACTTATTTCACTTTGGGCTCAGTGAAAACAAGAATGTGGCAGTAAGATAAAGATGTTTTCCCTAAGCGACACCCATTTTCTCACGCAGAGGGGAAACGGAGCTCTCTCCTTTTAGGAAAGACCCTCTGCAGATTTTCTGAAGTCACAATAAATACACTTTCTTTTATTTATACGATTTCAGAGCATCAAAAATAAAAACAAATAACATGAGTGATTTAGAAAGCCCAGAAACTAATCCACAGCCTTCCAATCAAGTTTTAATAGGGTGCATTTGATTGCATAGCCTCATCAAATTGTGAACCATCTTCTTAGACTGTCTGGCTGCTAGTTCCTGGCTTCCCTTCAGAAGAGAGGTCAGTACATTGCAGAGGGCAAAACGGTAGACAAGCTTCCAAACTGATATGTTACAAAGAGTTCCATGGAACACAAGGTAGACAACGTGATCCTAAGCACAGAATAAAGAAGATTGAGGTATGGAAAACGAAAGAGAGAAGGAAAGTAGGTAGGTAGTTTAGTTTAGAATATTTTAAGATAAGCAGACAATGATTTACTCCAAGTTTCATGAACAGAACCTAGAGATATTGGCTAGATAGTTAAATAGGGAACAGAAAACAATGAGAAGAAGGGAAGAGAGGATCTCAACAATGCTGACTTACCATCTTGAGAATGGAAATCTTGGTTTTATTCTTTTAAAGATTGGCACCTGAGCTACAACATCTGTTTCCAATCTTCTTCTTTTCCTTCTCCTTCTTCTTCTTCTCCCCAAGACCCCTAGTATATAGTTATATATTCTAGTTGCAGGTGCTTCTGGTTGTGCTGTGTGGGACACCCCCTCAGCCCGGCCTTGCCAGTGGTGCCATATTGGTGACCAGGATCCGGACTGGCAAAACCCTGGGCCGCTGAAGCAGAAGGCATGAACTTAACCACTTGGCCGTAGGGCCACCCCCATGGGAATCCTGATTTTTACCTTTTAAACCAGCCAAGTGATATTAAAAAAACCAAGCTAACATGAAGAAAATGAAGTAAAAATTTGAGGTGCCATTGCAGAGAATTCACACCTCCATGTAGCTCCCCACGCTGCCAACACAATACCAACCACAGCATCAATCACCTCTTTTATGTGAAAACATTCAGAGTTGAAATTACAATTTTTTTTAGCTTAATTATGTGGTGGTTAATTGCTTTAATGCTTAATTTCATCAGGCTGTTATAGTCTGAACTATAAATTCTCTAAATAAGAAGAAAAAAATATGGGGCCGGCCCGGTGGTGATGCAGTTAAGTTCACATGTTCTGTTTCAGCAGCCCGGGGTTCACCAGTTTGGATCCCAGGTGTGGACATGGCACTGCTTGGCAAGTCATGCTGTGGCAGGCGTCCCACATATAAAGTAGAAGAAGACGGGCATGGATGTTAGCTCAGGGCCAGTCTTCCTCAGTAAAAAGAGGAGGATTGGCGGTAGACGTTAGCTCAGGGCTAATCTTCCTCAAAAGAAAAAAATAGTTTAAAAATTGTATAAACAATTCTCGTACAATGACATAAAAAAAAATCTTAAGTAGGGGCCAGCCCCGTGGCCGAGTGGTTAAGTTCACACGCTACGCTTCAGCCGCCCAGGGTTTTGCTGGTTGGGATCCTGGGCACCGACATGGCACTGCTCATCAAGCCATGCTGAGGTGGCATCCCACATGCCACAACTAGGAGGACCCACAACTAAAAATATACAATTATGTACCGGGGGGCTTTGGGGAGAAAAAGGAAAAATAAAATCTTCAAAAAAAAAAAGGAATCTTAAGGAATGTAAAAATTATATTTAAGTACATATTTATCATTTTCAAATTGATTTAAATAATAACTTACATAAGAAGATCAGAATTATCCTGTTGGTGACTTTCTCTGATAAGAAAGATCTTCAGTATGTATAAAACAACTCATACTTTGTAAAAATCTTCTGAGTGTTTATTAAGAGCCACATGAAAAAGGCATATGCAAAACAATAATATCTTTGTCCATTCATCCATCTATTCATTCAATAAAATTCATTGAGCATAAACTATGTCCCAGTACTAAGCAAGGTGGTGAGAGTACAAACATAAGTAAGGTCCCTCAAGGAACTCAGTCTAGGTAGGGTGACCAATCTGTAAGGAAATAGTACCTTACAGCATTACAAGAATATTTTGACAGAGAGTGATTATTTTTCTTTAGGTCAAGGGGACAGGGCAGGTGGTGGGGTTAGGAAGACATCATAGGGGATATGAGGCTTGGGCCAAGTATGAGCAGATGTGCAACAGCCAGTGGGAAAGGGAGGAAGAAGATTCCAGGCAGACGGAGCAGCAGGAGCAAGGCATGGAAGTGGGAAACAGCATAGCGCATCCAGATATCTGCAACTAGTTCACTGTGGCTTGGGAGACAGGGTAGAGGGAGGGACTTTTCAAAGAGACCAGAATGGAGGAGAACAGGTCTGGGAGAAAGGACGATGGATTCAGTTTTGGATGTAATCTTGGAGGGCCTGAGGGCCTCAGGAGGAGTAGCTAGTAGGCATTTTCAGGACTTCAAGAGAGGACTCTGCTCTAGCCTCAATTTAAAGGGCCCAGCTTTGGCCCTCCTCCAGATGCACCCTTTCACACAAGGCCAAGGGGACCTCCCTACCCGGAGCCCACACTCCCTCCATCCCTTCAAGACTACTCTAGGCCCCCAGGTCACAGAATTCCTTGCTCAAATAGCACCAAGCCTGCATCTAGGGCCTGTGCAGGCTTCTTCCTCAGCTCTACTCTCCAGAGAGCAGACTATATCTCTAGGGTGCATGTCCATAGGCCCTAAAGGATGGTTGAGAAGAAGCTATTTGTGGGGCTGTGGATGGAGCTTGGTATGAGGACTAGAGTATGCACACATGTGAATCAAGGCCCCTTGCAGTGTAGATAGAGCAGGGGTGAGAAGAGAAACAAGTGGGCTATGGGTTAGAGGATGGCTTCCTTACACTTCCATGATCTGGTGTGGAATCCAAGGTTCTAAAATTGACCATGGCCTCCCAGGTTGTTATGAAAGTTTATTTGTCCAGGTAGGAGGATAGAACATATTTTATTTGCTTGTTTTCTTGATTTATAACTTTAACACATTTAACATGTGCTATGTAAGCCTCCAATTGTACTCTTGACTGAGCCCACAAATGTTAGGGCAGGCCAGAACAGCTGAAAATACTGCTCAGGAGTTTAGGAGAGACTTTAGGAGAGAGGCCATCCATTTTTGTAGGTCATCAGCACAGAGTGAATGCTGTGGAATAGGGAGAGTGCCTAATGCAGGTGTCAAAAGTCACAAGAGACCCATGGCCTAAACCTGGAGGCACACCATCTTTTAAGCAACAGGTGAAGGAGCCCACAGTGGAGCCTCCAAAGAAGCTGCCAGAGGGGTCGGAGAAGTACTAGCAGAGGGGTGTTCCAGACGCCAAGCAAGAAGAGTGTTTCAAGAGGAACGGAATGGTCAAAAATACCGACAATGTACGTAAAGTAATCAGTGCAGAGCCTGGCCTGTGGTAAAGACCCAATCACGAGTAGCTGTGAATATGGTGATGATGATGTCAGTGATTGGGGTGGTACTGATGACATATGTCTCTGTTCCTTTGTGCTTCTTCTTTCTGCCTCAAACACCTTTTCCTCTTTCTCTAACTCTTCTCATTCCTATGGATCACATTCTCTAGGAAGTCTTCCCCTTGCCTGTTAGCTTGTCCTCCTATATGCTCCCATGGTCTCCTATGACCGTTCTAATCATAGGAAATTTATTGTACATAATAGGCTACTGGTACTTTTTGAATGAGTGGTCACGGTTTCTAGGATGACCAACTACCCTGGTTTGCCTGGGACTGTCTGGTTTTAGCACTTAAAGTCCTGTGTCCCAGAAAATCCCTAAGTCTTAAGCAAACCTAGATGGTTGGTCACCCTAAATTGACATTTGAATTTTTTTGAATGAGCAAATGAATGAATGTCAGGGTGTCAATATCAAAGCTAATGACCCTCAACTTTTCCTGTGTGTATATGAGCATGAGCCCATTCAGGATGTCTGGAGGATTCAGTTCTTTCTCCACACTCTTCACCCCTCATTGAACTGAGGATGCTATGGGCAAAACATTCTCATGACCTGGTTGAATTCATGTCCCAGCTCTGTTTTTCCCCATAATCCTGGAAGAGGATAGCTTCACTTTCTCAACCAGGGCTCCTTATTTGAACCACAGAACAAGAAAATGATTTGTTATTTTCTCAATTCTCTTAAGGTTGGCACAAAACAAGTACCATTCTAGATGCAGAGGAGAGAAGTTGCTGCATGCTATTGATGCCTCAGGGCATTTAGGGCTTAATGCCTTCACCTGTCAAGAACCGCATAGGCCCTACAATCAAGAATGCCACTGTGATTGTCCTCTGCCCTCGTTCTTTAGCACAGCTGGCTGGAGGAGAGAAGCTGTGGGAAGGAAGTGTCAAGGGATGGAGTTTGTGTTAGCTCTGTTCTGCAAATCGAGGAACTGAGGCCAGGAGAGGAAGTACATTCTCATTTTCCCAAGACAGACAAAGGTAGAAAGCTCTAAGATCTCACCCGTCAGGAGGGGCCAACAGAAAGACAGCCAACCACCTCCTAAGCCTTGATGTGGTGGTTGTCACCAACTTTGCTTCTCAGCTGGCAATTGCCAAAGTCAGGCTGCATCTTGTGGAAGACAAATGCTCTATAAATAAATTGACTTGGAACAGTCTCAAATACACATAAACCACAATGGCTTTAAAGCAAGTCTTGACTTTTTCTCATTTTCTTTCTCTTCTCAGAGAGGTCAGCGAGGAAGTTTCTGAAAGAGAGGCCTTGCTGAAATTCAATCTAAGAAACAAGGAAGAACTTTTCTGTATTCTCTTTAACAGATATATTTCATTACCGAATGTTTGTTTAAAAATTCCTTAATTCAAGACATACATCTCTAAGCATGCACCTGTATATTAGACTTAAGCTCATGCTTGTTGTATGTTACGCATCAATCCTTTTAAAAATTCATTTTCCAGAGGAGGTGATTATTCATTTTGTCATTCAATTTCCCATCATTAAAAATTTCATATGTGAAATCACTGCACACTGATGGGATACTGTGTAAAGAGAGAATATTTTTAGTCACTAAGTTGAAAGAAAAGATTCTTGGTGGCTCTTCCATCCGAGAAGGAATTAGAGACAAATTTCTGAGGAATACCTTAGAAAGACTTGAGAACTACCAGAATACAAAGTAATGGAACAGGGGCCTAGGGCTCTGTTTTCAGCTCAGATTCTGAAGCAGAGGTACCCACTTTTAAGAACCATTCTCAATGGTTTTTCATTTATGGGATAATATTAACTAAATCCCCCCCCCCCCCACACACACACACATCGCCATGCCATCATTACATCACCAGATCAGCAAGGACAATAGAAGCACAGCCTCCTGAGTTCATTGAATAGTCATTCACCTGAAAGGCAGGTCACAGGATTGCCAATACTAACTGAAAGAGCACTCACTTTAAATCTGAATTGCATGACTGAAAGAAAGAGGATGCACCTCTGGCCCAATAAAGGAAATACTTCTGATGGCACGAGAAAATGTCTAACTTGGCTAAACGGAGGTTAAATTCCACTGAAGCCTTACAAACGGGTGCAGACAGCCATTAGAAAGCATCTTGGTTTTGCTGGGCAGGAAGATGTTGCGGAGGGCACCTTCTTCTCAGTAGGCAAGATTTCACCTTGGCCTGCTAGAAAGGCTGTTCCCTAGGTTTCAAGGGTCCACATGCCTGTGCTTTTCGATGGGAAATTCTAAAGCCTTGACAGGCCTAAGAGGATTCTTTCTGGACTGTGGTTCTACCAACAACCTTCTTGAGGAACTGCAGTTTGAGCACTAAACTCTAGTTTTTTTCTAACGTCCCAGCATCCTCTCCCATGCTCAGCTGCTATAGTAATGCCTAACCACTGGCAGCTCCTCCACTGTGCCATGCAAGTGCATGCCTCTGGACTTTTGCTCTGTTCTTTCTTTCATCCAGAACTTGCTTCCCTCTTCCTTCCTTGTCTTTTCCTAGCCCATTTATTGTGTCAGACTCAACAGAGGAGACTTCTTCCTTAGGAACTCGTTGTGGAACCTCTGTGGTGAGCTAAGGTCCTCTCTTCTGTGCCTTGTAAGAGCCCTCTGTGGTAACAATTACAGTATATTCAAATCGAGTCACACAGTAGGTGTTCACTATGTGTACTATATTTGTTAAATATTCCGGGTTATGCATACCCTTGCTTATTTATGGTGGGACCAAGGAGCTAATTAAAAAAATTTTGTGTG
Source organism: Equus quagga (assembly GCF_021613505.1). Taxonomy (NCBI): domain Eukaryota; kingdom Metazoa; phylum Chordata; class Mammalia; order Perissodactyla; family Equidae; genus Equus; species Equus quagga. The sequence continues at coordinate 100,018,864 of NC_060271.1, forward strand.
TGATAAAAATGGTTACCATCTTGACCATTTTTTTTTTTAAAGATTTCATTTTTTCCTTTTTCTCCCCAAAGCCCCCCAGTACATAGTTGTATATTTCTTGTTGTGGGTTCCTCTTGTTGTGGTATGTGGGACGCTGCCTCAGCGTGGTTTGATGAGCAGTGCCATGTCCACGCCCAGGATTCGAACCAACGAAACACTGGGCCGCCTGCAGCGGAGCGCGCGAACTTAACCACTCGGCCACGGGGCCAGCCCCCCATCTTGACCATTTTTAAGTGTATAGTTCACTGGTATTAAATGCATTCATAACCTTGTGCAACCATCACCACTATGCATCTGTTAACTCTTTTTATCTTGTAAAATGGAAACTCTGTTTCCATTAAACAATAACTCCCCATTTTCCCTCCTCCCAGCCCCTGGCAATCACCATTTCACTTTCTGTCTCTATGATTTTGACTACCCTAAGTACCTGACTGAAGCAGAATCATGCAGCATTTGTCTTTTTGTGACTGGCTGATTTCACTTAGCATAATGTCCTCAAGGTTCATTTAGGTTATAGCATATTACAGAATTTCCTTCCTTTTTAAGGCTGAATAATATTCCATTATATGTATATACCACATTTTGCTTATCCATTCTTTCATGGATGGACACTTGGGTTGCTTCCACGTTTTAGCTATTGAGAACAATGCTGCAATGAATATGAGCATACAAATATCTCTTCGAGACGCTGCTTTCAATTCTTTTGGGTATATACTCAGCAATGGAATTGTTGGATCATACGTAATTCTGTTTTTAATTTTTTGAGGAACCGCCATACTGTTTTCCACAGGAGCAGTACCATTGTACATCCCCACCAACAGTGTACAAGGGTTCCAATTCCCAGGAGCTAATTTTTCGTGGTTTTTAAAACATCCAGTTAAATCTGTGAGGTTAGAGACCCAAAGGGGCAAATTCGCTATGATGAGAAGGTATATTATAGTGACCACTTGTTGGGTGCCTGTGTCAGGTACTTTCACATTTTACATTAACTCTATAATCTTTACATAATTCTAATTCTTACAATAACCTTTCGATAGGTATTATTACCTCCATTTCACAAAGGAGACTAAAGATTAAATGACTCATCCCAGGTCGTACATCTAAGAAAGTAACCCAACCAAGACTTATACGGAGGTCTGACTCCAAGTCGAAACCCTATTATTCCACAATATCAAGGGGTTATTGGGGGTGACTAATCCCACAGAACCTCGGACATCGTGGTTTTTGAGTGACTTTTTCTCTCTGGTAACTGACCCTTGGCAAGGAACGCGAAGGGGAAGTATAAACGGAAGACCCTTTCAGATTACTCTGTCAGCTGGGCAGCTGCGTTTGCCATTTCCCAGATTTTCGTGGTTTTTATGAGGGAGCGAAATGGGAAATGTGTGGCCTCCACGAGGAAGAAATACGAGCTGAGAAGCTGAGCGCGGAGGACGGGTTTACTGGGGTCTTTCTGCTTCACCCTTGACCAGCCTGAGTTGTTCTCGTCGACCCCTCCACAAGAGGCGGGAAAGCGTGTGTGTGACTGTGGCAGGGAAGGATGGGTGGAGGAGGAAGATTCTCTAGCCAAGCGCAAGGCAAGCGACTCTGCCTCCTGGCGCAGTTGCCAGGACAGCGCGAGCACAGCAGCAACGGCAGAAGCCGCACCGCGTCCCGGCAGCGGCTGCGAGCCCGAGTGACGCATTGCAGGTACGAACCAGCCAATCAGAGGCCGGCTCAACGATCATCGGCGTTCGCGTCGCCACCACAGTGTTCTTCCGCGCCGCAAATTAGCGCCCCACAGGCGCAACTCCACCGGCCTTTCAACGGCTCGCTGGAGAGTGAAACCCACTGACGTCACCCGCTCGCTCATTTCCCTTTATCTCTTGCATTGTCGACCAAATAACTGTGGATACAGGGGTCTCGAGAAGAGTTTGAGGGGAGGGGGTTGGCCGGGACTCGTTCGTGATGTTCCGTTATCTGGCGTGCGGCGGAGGGATCTGGCGGAGGGAGGTGTTTATGAGGCGCTGGGGGCGGAGGCGAATTAGTCCGAGTGAAGCGAGCGAGCTGAGTGGTTGTGTGGTCGCGTCTCGGAGACCGGTAGCGCTAGCAGCATGGTGAGTGCGTCGCTAAGCTGCTGGCGCTTGGGCTGTGGGGGGAAGAGGCTGAAGCGAATTGACCAAAGAAAGGGAAGTCCCCTCCCCTCCACCCTCCAGGAGTGGTCTTCGCCAGAGCGCTAGCGCGGAAAAGGCTGGGGGCGCCGGCGGCGCCTGTGTCGCAGGTGCTCCCCCACCCCCATTCTCCTCAGGGAGGCGTCCCCGGGTGTGCTGGGGGCCGGCGCGCTGCCCGGGAGCCCGCGAAGCTCCTCAGGGCGCGGCGGGATGGGGATGGCTCCGGGGTGGGGGGCAGCCCGGCACCTGGGGGCGGCGAGAGGGCGGAAGGGCGGGGGAGCGGGAGCGCAGAAGCGCGGGCCGGGGCGTCTGGGAAGGTCAGCCCCGGGGCCGGATTCAAAGCCCAACGGACGTTAGTGCGGGCGCCAGGAAGCGCCTTTGTCCGCGGCGGCCGCCATGCGCCGAGGGGCGGGAGGGCGCGCGCGAGGCCCGGCGAGTGCCGGCGCCGCCGTTAGCCCGCATCCCCCGCGGGCCGGGGGGGCCGGGGGCGCCGGGGCGGGCGCGCGGTG